>NW_022630559.1:125000-128284 GCF_010909765.2 Amblyraja radiata | reverse complement strand
GAGAGAGAGAGAGAGAGATAGTGAGAATAGGGGGGTTGCACGTAAGGTCACTGGGTCATAGGGCTTGACACACGGAGCCTCTCAATCCATCTGGAGGACATCGATAACTTCCGGTATATGTTATTAATACTAGAAACGCGTACTTTCCTACCTGTTAAAAATCGCCAAAATGTAGAAATTTTTCGCTGAAAAGAATTGTGGAAGTCGGGGTAAGTGTGAGAGACATGTACCCAACTTTAGAATTCCAAAAGTGAAGCAAAAAGTAGGTAAAGAGAAGTGAGAGCTGAAGGGACAACAGCAGCTAAAGTGCTTGGTAAACATTGGACGTGCAGATATCGGAATTGAAAATATTGGGAATTATCACGTTTGCTCACTGCATTTCATCAACAGTAAGGCATTATTTGTGTTTTTTCTTGATTCCTTTGGTATCTAAAAAGTTTCAAAAGTGATAAATCTGGCTGTAAATTTTCTTCAGATGCGTTTTCATTTTGTATGTAAAAACCCACTTGAGAACCATGGGCGATTTTAAACATTTACAGCCAGATTTATCACTTCTGAAACTTTTTAGATGCCAAAGGAATCAAGAAAAAACACAAATAATGCCTTAGTTGATGAAATGCAGTGAGCAAACGGCCAATGTTCGCTAAGCACTCTGGCTGTTGTTGTCCCTTCAGCTCTCGCTTCTATCTACCGTCATTTCTCCTCACTTTTGGAATTCTGAAGTAGGCTACATGTCTGTCACGCTTATCCCGATTTCCATAATTATTTACAGCGCAAAAATTGAAAATTTTGGCGGTTTTAACGGACCCGCTACGTTCAGATTCAGATTCAACTTTAATTGTCGTTGTCAGTGTACAGTACAGAGACAACGGAATGCGGTTAGCATCTCCCTGGAAGATGGAGTTGGAAACAATGGTAAGTGCCTACCTGCAGTACATCCATTTGGTGTAGCGTAGCAACAGAACGGGTCATGGGTCGTGACCCGACTGCCGTGAAACCTCCCTGTGTGTGTGTGTGAGAATGTGTGTGTGTGAATATATGTGTATGTGTGTGACTATGTGTGTGTGTGAATGTGTGTGTTTGTATGTGTGTATGCGTTTGAATATGTGTGCGTGTGTGTGTGTGTGAATATGTGTGTGTGTGTGTGTGTGTGTGAATATGTATGTGTGTGTGTACATGCGTGTGTCTGAATATGTGTGTGTGTGTACATGTGTGTCTGAATATGCGTGTGTGAATATGTACGTGTGTGTATATGTGTGTGTGAATATGTGTGTGTATATGTGTGTGAGTGAATATGTGTGTGTGTATATGTGTGTGAGTGAATATGTGTGTGTGTGTGTGTGTGTGAATATGTGCGTGTGTGTATATGTATGTGTGTGTGTGAATATGTGTGTGTGTACATGTGTGTGCGTGTATGTGTGTGTGTGTGTGTGTGTGTGTGTGAGTGTGTGTGCATATGTGTGTGTGTGAAATAATATTGTATTTAGTATTTCAGAGCTTATTTGTTATGTTTAATAGCGTGATGGCTGTCAGGAAGAAGCTGTTCCTCAATGTAGATGCTACAGTTTTCAGTTTACAAAAGTCGGACTTGACTCCAGAAGTCGGGCATCAGTCAGTCCACAAGCTGTGAGAGTCAGTCCAAACGCCATGAGTTAATCCCAAGGCAGTGAGTGAGTCCACAGGTCATGAGTAAATCGCTCACTGCCCCCTCTCCTCCACTGACATCCCCCACCTCAAGATGCCGCCCTCCGCCATGCTATAGGATGCACCCCCTACTGAAGCCGCCCACATCCCCTGCATGAGGGCACCCCACCCCCTTCTCATCAGTTCACGACAACCTCCGCCTGAAGCTGCCCTTGGCTGCACGACATTTACCACCCATTGGGCAGCGTCTTGAGGTGGTGGATGAGTCTATGTGTGTGTGATTCAGTCTGTGTGTGCATGTGTGTGAGTGAGTCCGTGTGTGTGTGTGTGTTTGAGTATGTGTGTATGAGTCTATGTGTGTGTGTGGGTCTTTGTGTGAATGTGTGTGTCATTGAGTTTGTGTGTGCGTGAATGAGTCTGTTTGTGAATATGTATGAGAATGTGTGTGTGTGTGTGTGTGTGAATATGTGTGTGTATGTGTGTGTGTGTGAATATGTGTGTGAATGTGTGTGTGAATATGTGCGCGTGTGTGTGTGAATATGTGCGTGTGTACTTGTGTGTGTCTGAATATGTGTGTGCGTGATTATATGTGTGTGTGTGTGTGTGTGTGAATATGAGTGTGTGCATATGTGTGTGAGTGCGTGTGAATATATATGCGTGTGTGAAATAATATAATATTTCGTAGTTCAGAGCTTATTTGTTAAGTTTAATAATGTGATGGCTGTCAGGAAGAAGCTGTTCCTCAATGTAGATGTTACAGTTTTCAGTTTACATAAGTCGGACGTGACTCCAGAAGTCGGGCATCAGTCAGTCCACAAGATGTGAGAGTCAGTCCAAAGGCCATGAGTTAATCCCAAGGCAGTGAGTGAGTCCACAGGTCATGAGTAAATCGCTCACTGCCCCCTCTCGTCCACTGACATCCCCCACCTCAAGACGCTGTCCTCCGCCTGGCTATAGGATGCACCCCCTACTGAAGCCGTCCACACCCCCTGCATGAAGGCACCCCTGCCCCTTCTCATCAGATCACGACAACCTCCGCCTGAAGCTGCCCTTGGCTGCACGACATTTACCACCCATAGGGCAGTGTCTTGAGGTGGGGGATGAGTCTGTCTGTGTGTGTGATTGAGTCTGTGTGTGTGTGTGTGTGTGTGTGTGTGTGTGTGTGTGTGTGTGTGTGTGTGTGTGTGTGTGTGTGTGTGTGTGTGTGTGTGTGTGTGTGTGTGTGTGTGAGTAAGTGAGTCCGTGTGTGTGTATGAGTATGTGTGTATGAGTCTGTGTGTGTGGGTCTTTGTGTGAATGTGTGTGTCATTGAGTTTGTGTGCATGAATGAGTCTGTTTGTGAATATGTGTATGAGAATGTGTGTGAGAATGTGTGTGTGTGTGTGAATGTGTGTGAATATGTGCGTGTGTGTGTGTGAATATGTGTGTGTACGTGTGTGTGTCTGAATATGTGTGTGAGTGAATATGTGTGTGTGTGTGTATGGATATATGTGTGTGTGTGTGTGTGCATATGTGTGTGAGTGCGTGTGAATATGTGTGTGTGTGTGTGTGTGTGTGTGTGTGTGTGTGTGTGTGTGTGAATATGTGTGTGTGTGTGTGTGTGTGTGTGTGTGAAATAATATAGTATTTTGTAGTTCAGA
>NW_022630559.1:0-120000 GCF_010909765.2 Amblyraja radiata | reverse complement strand
GCCGTTGACAATTTCTTGCCTTAGTTGCACCTGCTCTTTGTCCTTGAGACTTGCGTTGTACCATCTGCCCAGGCTTTTAACTGGCTGCTCAGACACTGTTGGTATTGGGTCGTCACCGATGCAGAACCTTGTTTCTCTAAGCACTCCCTTGACTATGGAGATGCTTCGAGATTTACTTGGTTTGATTTTCATTCGGGCCCACTTGATGTTCTCCTGCCGCTTTCCAAGTAGCCGCTTGGTGCATGCTGCAGTAGTGGTTAGTGTTGTTATGTCGTCCATGTATGCCCTGATGGGTGGCAGACGGAGCCCAGCCCTGGTTCGTTCACCGCCCACCACCCATTTTGAGGCCCTGATGATGACTTCCATGGCCATTGTAAAGGCCAAGAGTGAGACTGTGCAGCCTGCCATGATACCTACTTCCAAGCGCTGCCATGTTGTACCGAAGTCAGCTGTTGTGAAGCACAGCTGCAGGTCTTGGAAATAGCTCTTGACCAGTGTGGTGATGAGCTCTGGTACATGGAAAAAGGCAAAAGATTCCCAAAGGAGTTCATGGGGAACTGAACCAAATGCATTGTCCAGATCGAGGAAGATCACATGTAGGTCTCTCTTCTCCTTCTTAGCTGCTTGGATCTGGTGCCAGATCATGCTTGTATGCTCCAAGCAGCCCGAAAATCCTGGAATTCCTGCTTTCTGTACAGATGTATCAATGTACTTGTTTGTTACCAGATAGGTGGACAGCCTTTGTGATACAATGCTGACATGTTTTTCCTTCGACGTTGAGGAGACATATTGGCCGGAATTGGCTGATGCCTGACGCATCCTTTTCTTTAGGTATTAGCACGCCGCCGGCCCTTCGCCACGCCTTAGGTATTGTTTGCTTCTTCCACACCACGCTCATGAGCTTCCATAGAAAGCGTAACACATCCGATGCGTTCTTGTAGAGCTTGTATGGTACTCCGTTTGGCCCCGGAGCTGATGCTGCTCTTGCTCGTCGGACAGTGTTCTCTACCTCTTTCCATCTTGGAGGGCTGGTGTCCAGGCTGAATTCAGGTGGTTGAATAGGCGGGATGTCATGTGGGATGACTAACTGCTCATGCCTTTTCGTGTCTTGGTGGGCCTTTTCCAGGTGTTCCTCCAATTCCCGTTTTGATGTTTTCAAAGTTCCACTTTTTTCCTTTGCGAAGAGGTCTTTGATGAACTTGAAAGGGTCTTTGTAGAACCGTGTTCTTGTGTGTTCTTTCTTCTTGCGAAGTTTCCTCAAGTTCTCTGCTTTTCGCAAGGTTGCCAATCGGCTCTTGATGTCCTCTTGGAGTAGCATGAGACCTTCTCTCTCTGCGTCAGTTGCTTTTTTCCATTGCTTTTTCAACTGTCTCCTCTCTCTGATTAGCCTCTCGATCTCCCTCTTCAGTGTATCACCCTCTTCAGTGACATGGGTGCTGATGCTCTGCGAACTTTGGTTTGAGTCCCGTCGCTGTGCTTCACTCGACTGATTTGACTGGTTGCTTCGTAAGAAGTACTGGTCAATGCGAGGCCCATGTCTCTGCTCTCTCAAGCACGTTTTCTTCCCTTGGTGGATCTTCAAGCCCTTCACTGATGTTATTTTCTCACAACCACAAATGCATACCTGAAGCTTGTGTCCCGCAGCTGTTGTGGATGTCTCGTGTGCCATGCTCTCCTTGTCCGTAGTCGTTTCCGTTCCTGGGTCTGTAACCGTGTTATCAATCGGTGAGCCATCTTGCGCCCCCGCTCTCGCAGGCTCTAGGGGTATTTTCTTTAGTTTACTTTTAGTAGTATTTAGCGGGTGTCTCCAACTAACTGAAACAGCGTTGGTGACTGCTGTCATGGGTAGCTTCACAACATTTATTTTAATTAATTTTGTGAAGATTTCAAATATTTCGTTCCAGAATGTCTGGATTTTTAAACATGTAAAAAAAAAAGAGTGCGCTATGGTAGCTTCTTGAGACTGACATTTATCACAAGTGGGTGAGACATTGGGGAAAAGTTTATTTATTTTGGGTTTTGAATAATTTAGTCTATGTAGAGTTTTGAATTGAATTGGAGTATGTCGTACGTTGATCGAGCATTTATGCACATATAGTAAGTGTTTATCCCAGCTCTCTTTTGAAATTTTTATAGCTAGTTCTTGTTCCCAGTCTCTTCTAATACCATCAGTTATAGGTATTTCTATATTTAAAATAATGTTGTATAAGTATGATATTAGATTTGCTGATTCAGCCTTTGTCTTCATTGCTTCATCCAGTAAGTCTGGAGGCATGTTATGATAGTCTTTTGTGTATTTTTTCAGATAGTCACGGATTTGAAGATATTTAAAATATTGATTATTTTTCAAATTATATTTCAGTTGTAATTGTTGAAATAATAATAATTTTCCCAATTCATACAAGTCTCCGAGCGTTTTGATTCCCATTCTTTCCCATTGTGTAAATGATTTATCTATAATGGAAGGTTTATACGACGGATTATTGACTATTGGCATTAAAAGAGATAGATTTCTTAATTTTAGATTCTGTTTTATTTGTTTCCAAGTTCTAATTGTGCTATGTATAATTGGATTTTTATTGTAATTTTTGTTATTCAGATTCATTGGTGAGAGGAGAGTCGCTCCTGTATTACACGGAGAGTAGTCTTCTCTCTCCATTACAATCCAGTCCACCTGCTGGGCAGAGTTGTCCAGCAGGTGAATCATATTTTTAATATTTACTGCCCAATTATAGTACATAAATTTAGGGAGTGCTAGACCACCCATCTCTTTTGGTTTACTAAGGTGTGCTCTTTGTATTCTGTGGGATTTATAATCCCATATAAAATTTGTGATGTCTGAGTCCAATTTTTTGAAAAACTTTTTTGGAAGATATTGATTGATTGAAATAAATATAGGATTTGTGGTAAAAATATCATTTTTATAGCATTTATTCGACCTATTAAAGACATCGGGAGCGTTTTCCAGAATTTGATTAGATTATTTAGTTTCTTAAGTAAGGGACTATAATTGGCATTAAACATAGCGTGGTAGTTTCTAGTAATTTCAATTCCCAAATATTTGAATTTTTCTGTGGTTATTTTAAAGGGGAATTTCAAGAGATGTGTTGAATCTTTCGGTTTTATCGACATAATTTCACTTATGTTCCAGTTAACCATATAACCATATAACAATTACAGCACGGAAACAGGCAATCTCGGCCCTACAAGTCCGTGCCGAACAATTTTTTTCCCTTAGTCCCACCTGCCTGCACTCATACCATAACCCTCCATTCCCTTCGCATCCATATGCCTATCCAATTTATTTTTAAATGATACCAACGAACCTGCCTCCACCACTTCCACCGGAAGCTCACTCCACACCGCTACCACTCTCTGAGTAAAGAAGTTCCCCCTCATGTTACCCCTAAACTTCTGTCCCTTAATTCTGAAGTCATGTCCTCTTGTTTGAATCTTCCCTATTCTCAAAGGGAAAAGCTTGTCCACATCAACTCTGTCTATCCCTCTCATCATTTTAAAGACCTCTATCAAGTCCCCCCTTAACCTTCTGCGCTCCAGAGAATAAAGACCTAACTTATTCAACCTTTCTAACTTAGTTGTTGAAACCCAGGCAACATTCCAGTAAATCTCCTCTGTCCTCTCTCTATTTTGTTGACATCCTTCCTATAATTGGGCGACCAAAATTGTACACCATACTCCAGATTTGGCCTCACCAATGCCTTGTACAATTTTAACATTTCATCCCAGCTTCTATACTCAATGCTCTGATTTATAAAGGCTAGCATACCAAAAGCTTTCTTTACCACCCTATCTATATGAGATTCCACCTTCAAGGAACTATGCACGGTTATTCCCAGATCGCTCTGTTCAACTGTATTCTTCAATTCCCTACCATTTACCATGTACGTCCTATTTTGATTTGTCCTGCCAAGGTGTAGCACCTCACATTTATCAGCATTAAACTCCATCTGCCATCTTTCAGCCCATTCTTCCAAATGGCCTAAATCACTCTGTAGACTTTGGAAATCCTCTTCATTATCCACAACATCTTGGTATCATCTGCATACTTACTAATCCAATTTACCACAGCTTCATCCAGATCATTGATGTACATGACAAACAACAAAGGACCCAACACAGATCCCTGAGGCACCCCACTAGTCACCTGCCTCCAACCCGACACACAGCCATCCACCATTACCCTCTGGCTTATCCCATTCAGCCACTGTTGAATCCATCTTGCTACTCCTGCATTTATACCCAACAGTTGAACCTTCTTAACCAACCTCCCATGTGGAACCTTGTCAAAGACCTTACTAAAGTCCATATAGGCAACATCCACTGCTTTACCCTCGTCAATTTCCCTAGTAACCTCTTCAAAAAATTCAAGAAGATTAGTCAAACATGACCTTCCAGGCACAAATCCATGTTAACTGTTCCTAATCAGACCCTGTTTATCCAGATGCTTATATATATTATCTCTAAGTATCTTTTCCATTAATTTGCCCACCACTGAAGTCAAACTAACAGGTCTATAATTGCTAGGTTTACTCTTAGAACCCTTTTTAAACAATGGAACAACATGCGCAGTACGCCAATCCTCGGGGACTATTCCCGTTTCTAATGACATTTGAAATATTTCTGTCATAGCCCCGGCTATTTCTACACTAACTTCCCTCAATGTCCTAGGGAATATCCTGTCAGGACTTGGAGACTTATCCACTTTTATATTTTTTCAGAAGTGTCAGTACTTCTTTTACTTTGAAACTCATAGTATCCATAGCTACTCTACTAGTTTTCCTTACCTCACATAATTCAATATCATTCTCCTTGGTGAATACCGAAGAAAATAAATTGTTCAATATCTCCCCCATCTCTTTTGGCTCTCCAGATAGCTGTCCACTCTGTCTCTCCAATGGACCAATTTTATCCCTCGTTATCCTTTTGCTATTAATATAGCTGTAGAAACCCTTTGGATTTACTTTCACCTTACTTGCCAAAGCAACCTCATATCTTCTTTTAGCTTTTCTAATTTATTTCTTAAGGTTCTTTTTACATTCCTTATACTCCTCAAGCACCTCATTTACTTCATGCTGCCTATAATTATTGTAGATCTCCCTCTTTTTCCGAACAAGATGTCCAATTTCCCTTGAAAACCAAGGCTCTTTCCAATTTTTACTGTTTCCTTTTATTCAGTTTATTCTGTATCCTGAGAAAGATCCAAAGTCCTCAATTAGATTTAATATGTTTGGTATACTGATTTGGGGTTTTGTGATATACAGTAGTACATCGTCTGCATATAAAGATATTATGTTATTTGAATATTTTGTATTATAACCGTAAATATCCGGGTGTGTTCTGATTATTTCATCTAAAGGTTCAATTACCAGATCAAATAACAGCGGTGATAATGAACATCCTTGTCTATTGCCCCTTGATAATTGGAATTTCGTAGATAGTATATTATTAGTTAATATTCTAGCCGTGGGTTTGTTATATAATAATTTTATCCATGCGATGAAGTTCTCTCCCATTTGAAATTTTTGCAATACTTTAATCATATAATCCCATGCTACTTGATCAAACGCTTTTTCTGCGTCCAATGAAATGATAGATAACTCTTGTTCTTGAGGTTTGTGTGAATGCATTATGTTAAGCAGACGTCTCAGGTTATTAAATGAATGTCTCTTAGGTATAAATCCCGTTTGATCCTCGTTTATTAATTTACTAACATATTTACTTAGTCTTCTAGCTAGTGTTTTCGCTAATATTTTTTGATCCGTATTTAACAAAGCAATAGCTCTATATGAGCCTGGTTCTTCTATATCTTTATCTTTTTTAAGTATTAATGTGATCGTTGATTCTGCTAGTGTTTCAGGTAAGATTTGTGCTTTAAAAGCATATGTATACATTTTCTGTAAACGTGGTGTAACTATGTCGTAAAAACATTTATAAAATTCATTACTGAATCCGTCTGGTCCTGGTGTTTTTCCATTCTTAAGTGTGTTTATTGTGTCTTCTATCTCCTTAGATGTAATTTGTGCTCCCAGTTCCTCTTGTTCCTTCAGTTCTAATTTTGGAAGGTTACAATTGTCCAGAAATTCTGAAACTTTATTATTGTCTATTAACGTTTTGGATGTGTGTAAATTCTGGTAAAATTGAGCAAATCTTTTATTGGTATCATTAGGTAGTGTTAATAATTCCCCTCTATCTGATTTAATCTTTAAAATTGCATGATCTTTTTCCCGTTTTTTCAGTTGGCGTGCCAAAAGTTTATGGGGTTTATCCCCAAATTCGAAATGTTCTTGTTTTGTAATTTGGAATAGTCTTATAACTTTCTCTGACAATAATTTATTTAGCTTAAATTTCAGTATTAAAATTTTATTATGTTTAACCATAGATGGATCTTTAGCATTATCTATATCTAGTTGTCTGATTTGTTCTTCTAATTGTCTTTGGTCATTCTTATTCTTTTTGTTTTGAAAAGCTTGATACGAGATAATGACTCCACTAATGAATGCTTTGAAGGATTCCCATAGTAAAGTGGGCTATATATCTGGTGTATTGTTTGTCTCAAAAAATAGGTCCATCTGTTTTTTTTGATATATACTCCCTTGTGGGACTTTCAGAATTTGCGAGTTAAACCTCCAGAACAATTTGTTCGTAGACATTCCTTCTAATTTTAAAACGAAAGTTAGCGGGGAGTGATCTGAAATCGTATTGGTGTGATATTTAGGGTTCATAGTATAAGGGATTAGTTTTGTATCCACTACGAAATAATCTATACGTGAATATGTTTTGTGTACCATTGAATAAAACGAGTATTCCCTTCCAGTCGGATTCGCGATCCTCCAAACGTCTGCTAAATTTGTATTTTTTATATATATATTTAAGAGTTCACTAGTTTTAGATTTCGTATTACCTCTTTGTTTTTGCATCGATTTATCTAAGTATGGGTCTAAAACACAGTTGAAGTCTCCTCCAATTATAACGTTTTGGTAGTTAAATTCTGCGATTGTATTCAGGATTTTATTGAAAAATTGAGGATTATCAAAATTGGGAGCATATATATTTACCAAAGTGATTGGCGTAGCATGGATCTCTCCTGTAACTATAAGATATCTCCCTTCCTTATCTGATATAATGTTCTTTGATTTAAATGGTATTCCTTTGCGAATAATAATTGCGGTGCCTCTGGATTTCGAAGTATGTGAGGAGTGAAATGTTTGGCCTATCCAATTCGCCCTCAATCTCATCTGATCTTGATGTTTAAGATGCGTTTCTTGTAGAAAAGTAATGTCCGTGTTGTATGATTTCAACTGAGCTAGTATCTTGCCCCTTTTAATTGGTTCATTAATACCCCTTATATTCCAGCTACACAGTGTGATTCCTCCCATTTTCTTTTGTTTATAGTCTTGCATTTTCGCTGATTTTAATACCCTTATTTATTACAGTGCATCCATACCGCAGGACTCTGGATATTTGGGGGCGTTTATTTTACTGACTTCCTTGGTAGATCCCTTTTGCGATTGTCCTTGAAAAAAACCCACATAGTTGTGACATATTGTGATTTAAAAAAAAAATGGAACAAGTAAAATTAAAGTGTCTGGAGTATTCGACACTGTAGTGAGTGTCCCACCCGGCTGTGGGATTCGACATCTATTCGACTTCCGATGTTGATGTTGTACAATTAGCTCCGCTCCCTTTATTACTCTAAACCTAGGAGGGCGGTACCATTTCAAAATCAGTTATATTTCACCCAATTACACTATATATATATATTTCATTCAGACTTATCAAATCGTGTGTTCAGCTACTGTGAAATTTATATATCTAACACTTTTATCTACTAATTATTTATAATTAGTTATATCTTTGATAATAGTAAGCTGTTGGCTGAAAGGGTTAACCAGAATCAGGCTCCTGGAATTATGCCAGGTGCCTGAGTCTCCTTCCTTCCCCACACGAACTACATAGCACTTAAACTTTCAGTATTATCTACGTTAGTTCTAAAATTTGTTATTTATTATTTCTTTATCCCTGCTTAACTGCCTCGCTCTATATACGAGATAGTCAGTCTTTTTAACACATTATTACATTTTTCCCATTATATAGTTCAAGTTAGTTTCCATTTCTATTTCTATATTAGTATTGTTAATTATTGTTAATTCTCTATATTTTATAAAGCTATTTTAAGATCTTAAACCGCCATTTGTCCTTGTGATGTTTTCCACATTCGACTCTCCTGTTCGTCTCTGCGTTGTTTATCAGTCTTTCGTTCATTTTGAAAAAAGAATGTCCTTGAGTTGAATTCCAAAGCGTCCAAAGGAGATAAGGTGTCTAGACCAGCGCACGTGGAAATGCTCTTCCATTTTAAACTTTTAGAAAATGGTGTTTCTTCCCTTATCTTCGGGTGTTCTCTGTGAAGTAATAAAAGGAAAGAATTTGTCCATACCGTCCGGCTGCCTTGATTAATCTTCTGTTTCTGCCACAATCTCTTGGGCATATTTATAAGATGCGTCCGAATTAGTGAAAGTTTTCTCTTTTCCCTTGAAAGTAATGCGCATCCTGGCCGGATAAAAAACGCTACATCTGACATCTTTAACTCCATGGAGAATCTGTCTTGTCTGTGGGAACTTTCTTCTCTTTTGCACCATCTCATAGGGATAATCCCGGAGGAGTTTGATAGAGTCGTTTATTGGTTGCTACACGTTCTTGCAGCTGTAAGCAGTACAACACAATAGCAAGTTTAGCAATTCAATATTAATTTCTTAGTGTCAGTTAATGTCAATTAGTGTGTGCGTATATATGTGCATGTTGGTCATTCACCGACTCTCAGGTTATGGCATGCTGTTATGTATTGTGCACCAAGATGTGCCTTATTTCCTTCGCCAAGGATTATTCTTAGTTTTGATGTCTCTATCTCTGTATCTCTATCTATCTGTGTTTCACTCTATCTCTCTGTGTGTTTCTTTCTCTCTCTCCCTGTCACCCTCTCCCGCTCCCTTTCGCTCTCCCTCTTTCTCTCCCCCTCCCTCTATTTCCTCCCTCCCTCCCTCCCTGTCTCTCGTTTTCCCTCTCCCTTCTTCCCTCTCTCCCACCTGCTCCCTCTCCTTCTCCCTCTTCCTCTCTCCCTCTCAATCTCTCCCTCCTTGTCACTCGCTCTCCCCCTCATTCCCCTCCCTCTTCCTTTCGTTCTCTCCCTGCTACTCCCTCCCTCACCTTCCCCTCTCCCTCTGTCCCTCTCTCTCTCCCCTCCCTCTTCACCTCTCGCCCCCTCTCTCAGTCATGCGCATACATTTGCATGCGCCAATCGTTCTCTCTGTGAAAAAAAAAACTGGTCCTGCACATCTCCTCTAAACTTTCCAGACTTGAACCTTTTAGCAAAATCCTCCAGCATTTGATATTTCCACCCTTGGAAAATAGGTTTACGATCTAACCTATTTATGCCACTTCGATTATATATATTTCTATCAGAATTCACCTAATTCTTGGATGCACCTGGAAAAAACAATGATTTTCGTGAACCTCTACTTATAACTAATATCATCTGATGCAGTGCCTTCGAATGTGGATGTGGTCCACTTTCGACAGAGTTGAAGTGGAATGCCTGGACCAGAGGGGCGAGGAGGCGCCCATATTATGACCCCCCCCTCTCTCTCTCTTTCTTTCTCTCTCTCTCTCAATTTCATTTTTTTCAATTTAAAAAACGTTATTGGCATGATAAAATACAGCGTTATATTGCCAAAGTATACAACATGACATACATTTTTAAAATGCATAAGTATAAATACAAGTATACAGTGCATGGATAGATATGTTCCTGTACATAAACTCGCAATAGGCCTATAGCCCTTTATTGATTGCTACATGTCCTTGCAGCTGTAAGCAGTACAACACAATAGCAAGTTTAGCAATTCAATATTAATTTCTTAGTGTCAGTTAATGCCAATTAGTGTGTGCATGCATATGTGCATGTTGGTCATTCACCGTCTCTCAGGCATGCTTACGTATTGTGCACCAAGTTGTGCCATATTTCCTTCACCAAGGATTATTCTTAGTTTTGATGTATCATCTAGTTCTTTAAAATCAGGGGTTGCCAGACTCAGTTCGTCAAAGTATGTTTTTCTTGTTTTGTCAATTATTTTGCATTTTCGGTGGAAGTGCAACTCTGTTTCAATTTCATCTGTCAAACAGTGGCCACATATTCTATTTTATCTTGGTTGCCAGAATCTCTTCTGCCTTCCTTTTTCAACTGCCAAATAGTGGTCATTTAACCTGTATTTGGTGAGGGTCTGTCTCTGCTTTATGTCTCTAACAGTTGAGAGATAGTCTGCCAATTTATAATCTCTTTTTAGGGCACGGTAATCTGCTTTGGCTTTTGGTTTCTTTATCCCAATGTTCAAATACGTTTCTTTACATTGTTTGATAATTTGGTTCACTCTAACTGGTGATTGGGGATCAGTATTGATCTGAGGTTGGTCTGAGGTTAGGGTTTAACTGAATAGGGGTAGTTAGTCTCAGTACCAACTGACATAGGGAACTCTTTTCTAGGTTCCCCTCTTGTGTTTTAAGGGCTTAAAACTGGAGGGTATCTGGGGGGCTGGATTTTAAGTGATTACCAAAATGTTGTGCTCTTTTCTGGATATTTATTATCAGTGGGTATCTGCCTAATTCCGCCCTGCATGCGTTTGTTGGTGTTTTCCTTTGGATACGGAGGATGTTCTTCTCTCTCTCTCTTTATCTCTCTCTGGTTTTTTTCTCTCTATATATCTCTATCTCTATCTGTGTTTCTCTCCGTGTCCCCCTGTGTCTCTCTCTAACTCTCTCTCTCTTTGTGTGTCTATCTACCTGTGTTTCTTTGTGGGTCTCCCTATGTGTGTCTCTCTCTCTCGTTCTCCTTTCCCGCGGACCACTCCGTCGCTCTTTCGATTATCTCACACCCCGCTCCTCACTCTCTCTTCCTCTCTCTCCCAGACGCCTGCGTTCCGCAGGATGAGCGCTTCACTCTCATCTTCACGATTGGCTATTTCGTTGGGAACTTCGCAGCCGTGGCCAATGGGTTCCTGCTAGACTATTGCGGCATCATGGTGACCCGCTTCCTGGGCATGTAAGTCCCACAGATGTTGCGCGGGAGGCGGAAGGAGGGATTTGTGTGTTTCATATCTAGTTCATCAGTTCTTGTGCACATTGTCTATCCTGCTCACAGTGGGTGCCCAATCAGGATTGTTGACATCATTCCATGCTGCAGGCTTGTCTGTTATTAGATGATAAATAAATAAATAAGTAGTTTGGGTGATTGTGCAGGCTTTAAACAAGAAACATTGAGAAATATATTTTGGCAAATAATACAATTTCCTGCTTTTGTCCAACAGCTGACAATTATCCCATTCCTTAACTTGCATCTCAGTAAAATTTATTTCAAAACGCATTGATAGTTTACGATTATTTAAATGGTAAATGGAGCTTCAGAAGCGTTTTCATTTTGCATGTTAAAACCCACCTGAGAACCATGGGCGATTTTGCAATTTTACTGACGGATTTTTAACTTTTAATACTTTCCATATAACAAATGAATAAAGATAAAAAGTCAATAATGCCTTACTTTTGATGAAATGCAGCGAGCAAACGCGATAATTCCCGATATTTTCGATCTTTAAATCTCCACGGCAAATGTCCGATAACAACTTCCGCTGTTTTGACACCTTCAGCTCCCTCTTGAATTTGCCTTAGTTTCTATCTTTTTTTTGGACTGTAAATTTAGGTACCTGTGCCTCACGGTCACCCCGACTGGTACAGTTAATTGCAGCTCAAAAACGGACCGTTTTCGATGTTTTTAACGGGTGTGAAAGTGCGTGTTTTCCCATTCACTAACATGTACCGGAAGTGACGCATGTACTCCAGTTAAAAATTTCGGTCACGTGGGTGCGGAGCTACGCTCCAGTGACCTTTCGTGAAATCACCCTATACATGAAACTAGAAACAAGCGGGATCCGTTGTGACTCGTCCCCTCAACAGGACCCAACGGGGGGGGGGGGGGGGGGGGGGGGGGGGGGGGGCGGCAGCCTGCGGAGTCACACACACTCCCCCCCCCCACTGGATATTATATTTATATTATTCATTCACTCCTTTACCCCCACCCCCCGCACTATCCTTGTGGGCATTGCGCAGGCGCGGCTAGAGAAGGAGAGGTAGGCAGGTAGAGAGGGATAGGGTGAGGGGGGCGGGCGGTAGAGAGGAAGGGTAGAGGGGGGGGGTTAAGGATTGAGGGGTAGGGGGTGCGCGGCGTCACAGGGGTGGCTGGTCCCCGAACGCAATACCCCACCACTCACCCACTTGTTCCAATACACACCACTCCCTAGAGAGGGAGGGGGGCGCACAAAGAGAGGGGGGCATGGAGGGTGGGGGCAGAGAGAGAGGAAGGGGTAGAGAAGGATGGGGGGTAGAGGAGGGGGCAGAGAGGAAGGGGTGTAGAGAGGGAGGGGGCGGAGAGGGGAAGTAAGGCACTGTATCAGATGGCGCACTCAAAACTCGTGTGTGAAACGGGCTCCGAGCTGAGCCATGGTGCCCGCCCAACTCATTTTGTCGTCATCAGTGGAAGCTGTCCATTTTAAAGGGGAGTTCTTTGATGTTTTTAAAACTTTAATCAGCAATAAGTCGAGAAATAAAGCATAAATGTTCAGTGAAGCTGTTTACTGCCTAGAGGGGAAAACGTGAATCAGGATATGTAAACGTGTTATCGTTACTGCGTACTGTTTTTGCGAAAATCTAAAGACACACACATAGAGACACATACAATATGAGAGTTTTAGAGTTATACTGGACCAAGTGCAGACCCGTTGGGTCTTTTTCCCCAACGCGCGTTTGCGGGGGGGCGTCCATCCAACGTACGGTTGCGGGGGTGGTGGGGCGGCATGTGGCTTCACACACACAGGCACCCACTAACCCCCCTTGATATTATATTAATATCATTCATATGCTCCTTTTACCACATCCCTGGCCTTATCCACTCACACACTGCCCTCAACTACGCAGACATGGCGAGAGAAGGAAATGGTGTGGGGTCAGAGAGGGAGGGGGGTTTAGAGGGAGGGGGGTTTAGAGAGAGGGGGGTGTAGAGAGAGGGGGAAGAGTGGGAGGGGGGCAGAGAGTGTGAATAAACCTGGGGAGAGTATGGATAATCAGGGGGTGTCCCCCGTCCTACGGTAGGGAGCTTTTGCATTTTTCAGCTTGAAATTGTGCAATCTGGTGCATACTGTAGCAAGTCTTTTAACTAACACTTGAATGCAACATTTATGCTTCAAATTGGATTGGGTATGAATAAGGTTTGTCTAAATCACGTTCCTAATTACATTCCACAGTAGAGCCAGGGTCTGATCAACAGAAGCAGCACATGAATGACCTTAGTATATTCATATATGGAGATCAGATTATAAATCATGCTATTATGTGTATATATATAAACAAAAACATAGAAACAAGACAAGAGGAGTTAAACTTCCATCACTGTTCTGTACAAATAAATCAATCAACCTTACCCTTTGACTATAGAAATAAGATGAAAATAATGTCTCATATTCAACTGTATATGGTTCAATAAAATTAAGATATATATGTAAAACATATATATATGGAAACAGGCCCTTTGGCCCACCAAGTGCACACTGACCAGCAATCTACCATACACCAGTTGTATCCTACACACCAGGGACAATTTACAGAAGCCAATTAACCTACAAAATTGGACTTCTTTCGGATGTGGGAGAAACCGGAATATCCAGAGAAAACCACGTGGTCATAAGGAGAATGTACAAATACTGTACAGACTGCACCTGTAGTCAGGATCAAATCTGGGTCTGTGCTGCTGCAAGGCAGCAACTCTACTGCTGCGCCACCGTGCCACCCCATTATATATTTTTTCTGTAATATATTTATTATGGTGTCACGTCAATAAAGATGAACACATGATTCTGAATTCTGCCCTTAGTTGGATAACACACATCTCCAGTCAATGTGTTTTATGGCTGGTTTTCAACCTCTTCAGTCTGAAGGTCTCGACCTGAAACATTATCTATTCTTTCTCTCCAGAGATGTTGTCTGTCCTGCTGTGTTATTCCAGCTTTCAGTGTCTATCTTCAGTTTAAACCACCATCTGCAGTTCCTTCTTACACTCTTTGTTATGCAAAAAAGGGTCCTATTCTCATAATATTATTCACCTCAACTAAGTATTTTCTTCACCTCCGTTGCTGCAGAGAATACAATCCCAGTTATCAAATCTTGCTTCAAGGTAAAAAAAAAATTCCAGCCCTGCCAACATCTTCATAAATCGCCCCTGGATACTCTCCAGAGCAATGGCACCCTTTTTACAATGTGTCATAGTCTTATAGCATGGAAACAGACCCTTCATCCCAACGTGTCCATGCAGGTCAAGATGCCCCATCTAAACTAGTCCCATTTATCCGCATTTGGCCCATATCTTTTTAAACCTTGTGTGTGCCAGTTTGTGTGTAAGGTTGTGTGTGAGAGTATGTGTCAGCGAAGCGGCGACAACACATCGGAGCGGAGCCTTATCCAGAGATTCATCCACGCGGCTCCGGAGGCGGCACCGATGACCCCACTCACCCGGTCCGCTCCTGGTTCCGGGCGGGGGTTAAAACTCCATGTGGTGTGGACAGAGAGCGGCCGCCGGAGGTAAGGATGGGAGGGGTCAGCAGTGCCTCAGGGGGGAGAAGGGGGGAAGGGGGGGGGGGGGGGGGAGGGGAGAAGGAGAAAGGGAAGGTGGAAGTAGGGGTGCTGCCTCACCACGCTGAGTTTCTCCAGTGTTTTTGTCTACATTGCCATTTTAAATAGTGTGCAATTGCCCGCCGATAGAAAACTATTCTCATTGGTGAGTTTTGGGAATGAGAACATTTGTGGTCGAGATATTTTACATAGGACATGGTGGTAACGAAATGGAGTGGGAGAAGTATGTGAGACGGCTTCAAGCCGAGTCATTGTCACATCATCAGTAAAAGCTGGTCATGTGATGTTTCAGTAATTTGACGTTTTAAAACTCACTTTTAATCAGTAATTATTCGAGGAATAAAGCATAAAATGCTCATTTTTTGCGAAGATTCAAATACACCCACATAATTCATACGTATAAGATCAGATTTATTATATACAAGATATCCCACACACAAACCACACATACTCACATAAACTAACCCACCCCCTTTATTTTATACTAGAACAAGTGCAGACCCGCTGGGTCTGTTCCTCCAACGAGCGGTGGGGGGGAGGGGGGGTGGGTTGCTGTGGTTTCACTCGAACATTAACCACCCCCACACACACAAGGGGGGCAAAGGGGGAGTGAGAGGGGTGTAGAGGGAGACGGTGTGGGGAGAGGAGAGGGGGGAGACCGCTGGGTCGCGTCCCCTCAACGTGCAGTTGCAGGGGTGGGGGCTGCAGCTTCACTGGCACACTAACCACCTCCCAC
The DNA here is from genome assembly GCF_010909765.2 of Amblyraja radiata. Classification (NCBI taxonomy): domain Eukaryota; kingdom Metazoa; phylum Chordata; class Chondrichthyes; order Rajiformes; family Rajidae; genus Amblyraja; species Amblyraja radiata. The sequence continues at coordinate 104,522 of NW_022630559.1, read as the reverse complement.
ACACACAGGGGGATGGGGGCGGGGGATGGGGGCGGGGGATGGGGATGAGGGGGGTGTAGGGAAAGATGGGATGGGGAGGGGGAGAGGGAGAGGAGGGAGGAAAGGGTGGAGAGAGAGGAGGGGGAGAGAGAGAGGGGAGAGATGATGGGGGAGAGATGAGGGGGGAGAGATGAGGGGAGAGAGATGAGGGGGAGTGCGGAGAGAGGGGGAAGGGAGGGGCGTAAAGGGGAGGGGGTTGGGGAGGGGAGAGGGGGTTGGAGGAGGGGAGAGGGGGTTGGAGGAGGGGAGAGGAGGTTGGAGGAGGGGAGAGGAGGTTTGGAGGAGGGGAGAGGGGTGGTGGGGCAGAGGGTGTGGGAGGGCAGAGGGGGTAGGGGAAGAGGGGAGAGAGTGGGAAGGAGAGGGAGGGGGAGGGGACCCGTCCATTCAACGCTCGGTTGTCGTGGGGGGGGGGGGGGTGGTTGTGGCGTCACACACGCACTAACCACCCCCTCCCCACACACACACAATAACCACCCCTCAACACACACACTAACCCCCCCCCACCATCACACACACTAACCAACCCCCTCCCCACACACACACTAACCAACCCCCCAACACACACACTAACCACCCCCAACACACACACACACACACACACACACTAACCACCCCCGTGATATTATATTATTATTATTCATTGGCTCCTTATACCCCATCCACAGCCTATCTCGAGGGCAAAGAGAGTGGGGCAAAGAGAGAGGGGAAGGGAGGGATGGAGATGGGATGGAGGGGGAGGAGAGGGAGAGTGGTGAAGAGAGGGAGAGGGGGGGGGAGAGGGATGGGGAGGGGAGAGAGGTGTGGGGAGGGGAGAGAGGTGTGGGGGAGGGATGGGGAGGGAGGGGGGAGAGAGATGGGGTAGGGGTGGGATGGCGAAGAGTGTGGAGGGAGGGGGGAGGGGTGGGGGAGAGAGGGGAAAGAGTGCGTAGGGGGAGTGGGAGGGGGAGGGGGGGAGCGAGTGGAATAGTGGGGAGGGAGGGGGAAAGGGGTAGGTGGATTGGTGGAAAAGGATCAGAGGGGTAGGGAGATGGGGTCGGGGGGAGAGAGGGAAGAGGGGTGGGGGGAGAGGGATGGGTGGGAGAGGGAGAGGGGTAAGGAGAGGGAAACATAGAAACATAGAAATTAAGTGCAGGAGTAGGCCATTCGGCCCTTCCAGCCTGCACCCCCATTCAATATGATCATGGCTTATCATCCAACTCAGTATCCTGTACCTGCCTTCTCTCCATACCCCCCGATCCCTTTAGCCACAAGGGCCACATCTAACTCCTTCTTAAATATAGCCAACTACCTTCTGTGGCAGAGAATTCCAGAGATTCACCACTCTCTGTGTGAAAAATGTTTTTCTCATCTCGTTCCTAAAAGATTTCCCCCTTATCCTTAAACTGTGACCCCTTGTTCTGGACTTCCCCAACATCGGGAACAATCTTCCTGCATCTAGCCTGTCCAACCCCTTAAGAATTTTGTAAGTTTCTATAAGATTCCCCCTCAGTCTTCTAAATTCTAGAGAGTACAAGCCAAGTCTATCCAGTCTTTCTTCATATGAAAGTCCTGACATCCCAGGAATCAGTCTGGTGAACCTTCTCTGAACTCCCTCTATGGCAAGCATGTATTTGGCAAGGGAGATGGAGAGGGGGGAGGAGAGAGGGGTGGGGGAGGGGAAGAGAGAGGGGGGGGGGGGGAGTGTGGGGAGGAGGGAGGGAGGAGAGGAGGGAGATGGGGTAGAAGAGAGAGGGAGAAGAGTGTGGAGGGAGGGGGAAGAGTGGGGAGGGAGAAGGGAGATGGGGGAGAGAGGGATGGGGGTGGGAGGAGGAGGGGAGGAGAGGGAGAGGGCTGAGTCAAGCGAGATGGAGAGGGGGGAGGGGAGGAGAGAGCGATGGGGGAGGGGGAAGAGGTTGTGGGGATGGGGAGGATGGGGGAGGAAGTGAGGAGGAGGAGGAGATGGGGTATGGGAGGGAGGGGGAAGATTGTGGAGGGAGGGGGTAGGGGGAGAGAGGGGTGGGGGAAGAGAGGGGCATGAGTGGGGAGGGAGAGTGGGGGAGAAAAGTGGAGGTGTGGGGAGGGAGGAGGAGAGGGGTAGGAGGGGTGGTGGCAGAGGGACAGAGGGGTAGGGGAAGGGGGGGGGAGGAGAGGGGAGGGAGGGGGGAGAGAGAGGGGTGGGGACGGAGAGAGGGAGGGCGGAGCGGCGAGCTAAGGGGGTAAGAAGTGGAAAGTGGGGAGGGGGTAGGGGGGAGTGGTGGAAGAGGGACAGAGGGGTAGGGGAAGAGGGCGGGGGAGAGAGGGAAGGGGTGGGGTAGAGAGGGAAGGGGGTGGGGAGGGATGGGGGTGGGAGGAGGAGGGGAGGAATGGGAGAGGGGTGAGGAGAGGGAGATGGAGAGGGGGAGGAGAGAGGGGTGTGGGAGGTGGAAGAGAGGTGTGGGGGAGAGCGGAGGGAGGCAAGGAGGGAGATGGGGTAGGGGTAGAGGGGGAAGAGTGGATGGAGGGGGAGGAGTGGGGAGGGGGAAGGGGGTGAGGGAGAGAGGGAAAGAGGTGGGGGATGGAAGGGGGTGGGGGGAGGGGGTGGGGGAGAGAGGGAAAGGGGTGGGGGAGGAAGGGGAGAGGGAAGGGGTCGGGGAGAGAGGGATGGGGGTGGGAAGAGGAGGGGGAGGAGAGGTAGAGGGGTGAGGAGAGAGGGATGGGGGAGGGAGAGGGATGGCGGAGGGGAGAGGGCGATGGGGGGAGAGGGATGGGGAGGGGGAGAGGGGGATGGGGGAGGGGGTGAGAGGGTGAGGGAGTGGGGGAGGGAGATGGGGTAGGGGAGGGAGGGAGACGAGTGTGGAGGGAGGAGGAGAGGGGTGGGGGGAGAGGGTAAATAGTGGGGAGGGAGAGTGGTAGGGGGAGGGGTCGGGACAGTCCATCTGTTCCCCATTTTCTATCACCCCCAATCCTCTTTCTCTATTCCCACACATGTGATGACGCACTTCGACACAGGCTGCGGGGGTGGGGCTGGGGTTGGGGCTGCTGCAAAGGCATATGTAAATGGATCCAGTCCGATTGGACATCTGTGATCATTGGGCATTGTGACATCACACGATTGAACGTTCGCCCACATTCTATGGGTGAGAATCCATTTTTTTAAAACTTGGGGCGTGGGGGGGAGGGGGGAGGGGGGGGGGGGGAAGGATTTGATTTTAAAATGTGTACATAAACACGACGAAATGTAATCAGGAGTAGATACTTGGAATGAAAAGTGAAATCTCTACCGAAATGGAAAAAATCTCGGCGATTCTGCGTCTGGTTTCGGTGCAGCAACGAATTAAAGGCTGGCAACCACAAGTCAGGCAGGCAGCCGGTCAGAGGGACGGCAGCCACAGACTTTTATATAATAACTAGACCAAGTGCAGACCCGTTGGGTCTGTTTCCCCAACGCGTGTTTGTGGGGTGGGAGGGGGGGGAAGAAGCTGCGGCATCACACTCACACTAACACCCCACCAAACACCACAGGGGGCGGAGGGGGGGGGGGGGGGGGAGAGGGAGACGGGATGGGGAGAGGGGAGGGTGAGAAGAGGGGGGGGGGGGGGGGGGAGGAAATGGGAGAGATTTGGGAGGGAGAGCAGAGCGGGGTAGGGGGAGTGAGAGCGGGATGGGAAGGGGGAGGATAGTGGGGAGTAGTAGGAGAGTGGGGAGGGCAGGAAAGGGGAAGAGGGGTAGGCAGGTGGGAGAGGGTTAGCGGGGAGTGGTGCAAGAGAGAGGGGAAGGGGGGTGGGGTGAGATGGGGGTGGGAGGGGAGGATGGAGAGGGGTGGGAGGGAAGGAGGGAGAGGTGTGAGGGAAGAGGGAGATGGAGGGGGGAGAGAGGGGGGAAGGGGAGGATGAGAGTGGGATGAGGAAGGGGGAGAGAGGGGTGGGGGAAGGGGAGAGAGGGAAGAGGGAGGGGAAGGAGGGGTGAGAAGGGGAAGGGGAGAGAGGGGGAAGTGTGGAGGGAGGGGAAGAGTGGGAGGGGGCGGGGAAGATCGGGATGGGAGGGGAAGAGGGGAGAAAGGGGAAATAGTGGCAAGGGAGAGGGGAGGGTAAGAGTGCGGAAGAGGGGCAGAGGGGTAGCGGGAGTGGTTGAAGAGACAGAGATTGGTAGAGGGAAGAGGTGAGGGGAGAGGGGGGGGAGTGGGGTGGGGGTTGGGGTATGAGGGGAGGAGGGAGAGGGGAGAGAGGGGGAAAGGGAGGAGGAGAGAGGGGTGTGGGAAGGGGTGAGAGAAGGTGGGGCTAGGGGGGGAAAGAGGTTGGGGAGGGGGAGAGGGGAGGGGAGGATGGAGGGTAGGGAGGAGGGAAAGGGGAAGAGTGTGAAAGGAGGGGGAGGTGGGTAGTTGTGAGAGAGGGGGAAGAGTGTGGAGGGAGGGGGCGAGCGGAGAGAGTGGGTAGAGTGGGGAGGGAGAGGGAAGGGAGGGGGCAGAGAGAGGAGTGGGGAGGGAGATGGGTGGGGGGAGATAAGTGGAAGAATGAGGAGGGAGGGGGGAGAGGTGTAGGGGGGAGTGGTGGAAGTGTGAGAGAGGGAGGGGGAGAGGGGTAGAGGTATTGGTGGAAGAGGGACAGAGGGGTAGGGTAAGGGCTGGGGGAGAGAGGGGAGCGAGGGGGAAGAGAGGGGGGGGGGGAGAGGGGTGGGGAGGGAGAGGGGTGGGATAAGGGGGAGAGAAGGGAAAGAGTGGGTAGGGAGGCGGAGAGGGGTAGATGGGTGGTGGAAGAGGGACAGTGGTAGGGGGCGGGGGGAGTGATTGAGGGGGTTGGGGGGAGAGAGTGAAGGGGGTGGGGGAGAGAGGGATGGGGTGGGGGCAGGAGGGGGAGAGAGGGGTGGGAGCGGGGTGTGGGAGGGGGAGAGAGGGGTGAGTGAAGGGGAGAGAGGGAGGAGGAGGGGGAGTAGGGATCTGAAGGAGGAGGGATATGGGAACTAGTGTGGAGGGAGTGTGAGTGGTAGGGGGGCGGGGGGAAGAGTGGGATGGGAGGGGAGAGGGGTGGGGGGAGAGAGGGGAAAGAGTGGGGAGAGAGTGGGAGGGGGAGAGAAGTGGAAGAGTGGGGAGGGAGGGAGGGGAGAGGGGTAGCAGGAGTGCTGGAAGAGGGACAGGGGGAGTGGTGGAAGAGGGACAGAGGGGTAGGGGAAGGGGTGGGGGGGGGGGAGAGGGAAAGGAGGGGGAGAGAGGGGTGGGGGAGGGAGAGGGGTGGATTAAGGGGTTGAGAAGTGGAAGAGTGGGAAGGGAGTGGTAGGGGGAGTGGTGGAAGCGGGACAGGGGGGTAGTGGAAGGGGGCAAGGGGAGAGAGGGAAGGGGTGGGGTGGAGAGGCAAGGGGGGTGGGGGAGAGAGGGGCGGGGGTGGGAGGAGGAGGGGGAGCAGAGGGAGAGGGGTGATGAGAGGGTGATGGAGAGGGAGATGGAGAGGGAGATGGAGGGGGCGGCGAGAGTGGTGGGGGAGGGGAGGAGAGAGGGTAGGGGGAGAGAGGTGTGGGGGATGGGGGAGGGAGGCGATGAGGCAGATGGGGCAAGGGGTAGAGGGGGAAGAGTGTGGAAGGAGGGGAAGAAGGGGAGAGGGAAGGGTTGGGGGAGGGAAGGGAGTTGGTGGGAGGGGTGGGAGAGAGGGAGTGAGGAGGAGAGAGATGGAGAGGGGGAGGAGAGAGGGGTGGGGACGGGAGGAGAGAGGGATGGGGAGGGGGAGAGATGTGTGGGGGAGGGGGGAGGGAGGGGAGGAGGGAGATGGGGTAGCGGACGTAGGGAGAAGAGTGTGCAGGGAGGGGGAGGGGTTAGGGGGGAGAGGGGGGAAATAGTGGAGAGGGAGAGTGGGAGAGGGAGGTGGGGAGAGGTGGAAGTGGCGAGGGAGGGGGAGAGGTAGGAGGAGTGGTGGAAGAGGGACAGAGGGGTAGGGGAAATGGTGGAAGAGGGACAGAGGGGTAGGGGAAGGGGTGCGGGAGAGAGGGGAGGGAGGGGGAAGGGAGGGGGAGAGAGGTGTGGGGGAGGGAGAGGGAGAGGGTTAGGGGTAAGGGGAGAGAAGTGGCAGAGTGGGGAGGGAGGGGTAGGGGGAGTGGTGGAAAATGGACAGAGGGGTAGGGGGCGGGGGGAGAGAGGGAAGGAGGTGGGGTAGAGAGGGAAGGGGGGTAGGGGAGAGAGGGGAGATGGAAGGGGGGTGAGGAGAGGGAGATGGAGATGGGGAGGAGAGAGGGGTGGCCAAGCAAGGAGAGAGGGGCGGGGGAGAGGTGTGGGGGAGGGGGTTGGGGAGGGAAGGGGGAGAGGGAGGGGGGGGTGGGGGAGAGAGGGATGGGGGTGGGAGGAGGGGGAGAGGGGTGAGGAGAGGGAGATGGAGAGCGGCGAGGAGAGGCGTGAGGCGAGGGAGATGGAGAGAGGGATGGGGAGGGGGAGAGAGGGATGGGAGAGGGGGAGAGAGGTGTAGGGCAGGGGGGTGGAGGGATGGGGTAGGAGAGAGAGGTTTAAGAGTATGGAGGGAGGGGGAGGGGGTGGGGGGAGAGAGGGGAAATAGTGGGGAGGGAGAGTGGAAGGGGGAGGGGTAGGGACAGTCCATCTGTTCCCCATTCCCTTTCGCCCCAAATCCTCTTTCTCTACTCCCACACACGTGATGACGCGCTTCGACACAGGCTGCGGGGGTGGGGGGAGGGGCTGGGGCTGGTGCTGGGGCTGCTGCAAAGGCATAGGTAAATGGCTCAATTCCGATTGGACATCTGTGAGCATTGGGCATTGTGACATCACACGATGGAACGTTCAACAGGGGCTGCTTCTATGGGTGAGAAGCAGGGGGGAGAAGGATTTGATTAAAAATGTGCACATAAACACGACAACATTTAATCAGGAGTGGATACTTAGAATGAAAAGTGAAATCTCTACCGAAATGGAAAAACTCTCGGCGATTCTGCGTCTGGTGTCGGCGTAGCGACGAAAGGCAGGCAGGCAGGCAGGCAGGCAGGCAGGCAGGCAGGCAGGCAGGCAGGCAGGCAGGGATGGGCAGGCAGGCAGGCAGGCAGGCAGGCAGGCAGGCAGGGATGGGCAGGCAGGCAGGCAGGCAGGCAGGCAGGCAGGCAGGCAGGCAGGCAGGCAGGCAGGCAGGCAGGCAGGCAGGCAGGCAGGCAGGCAGGCAGGCAGGCAGGCAGGCAGGCAGGCAGGCAGGCAGGCAGGCAGGCAGGCAGGCAGGCAGGGCAGGCAGGCAGGCAGGCAGGCAGGCAGGCAGGCAGGCAGGCAGGCAGGCAGGCAGGCAGGCAGGCAGGCAGGCAGGCAGGCAGGCAGGCAGGCAGGCAGGCAGGCAGGAAGGCAGGCAGGCAGGCAGGCAGGCAGGCAGGCAGGCAGGCAGGCAGGCAGGCAGGCAGGCAGGCAGGCAGGCAGGCAGGCAGGCAGGCAGGCAGGCAGGCAGGCAGGCAGGCAGGCAGGCAGGCAGGCAGGCAGGCAGGCAGGCAGGCAGGCAGGCAGGCAGGCAGGCAGGCAGGCAGGCAGGCAGGCAGGCAGGCAGGCAGGCAGGCAGGCAGGCAGGCAGGCAGGCAGGCCGGCAGGCAGGCAGGCAGGCAGGCAGGCAGGCAGGCAGGCAGGCAGGCAGGCAGGCAGGCAGGCAGGCAGGCAGGCAGGCAGGCAGGCAGGCAGGCAGGCAGGCAGGCAGGCAGGCAGGCAGGCAGGCAGGCAGGCAGGCAGGCAGGCAGGCAGGCAGGCAGGCAGGCAGGCAGGCAGGCAGGCAGGCAGGCAGGCAGGCAGGCAGGCAGGCAGGCAGGCAGGCAGGCAGGCAGGCAGGCAGGCAGGCAGGCAGGCAGGCAGGCAGGCAGGCAGGCAGGCAGGCAGGCAGGCAGGCAGGCAGGCAGGCAGGCAGGCAGGCAGGCAGGCAGGCAGGCAGGCAGGCAGGCAGGCAGGCAGGCAGGCAGGCAGGCAGGCAGGCAGGCAGGCAGGCAGGCAGGCAGGCAGGCAGGCAGGCAGGCAGGCAGGCAGGCAGGCAGGCAGGCAGGCAGGCAGGCAGGCAGGCAGGCAGGCAGGCAGGCAGGCAGGCAGGCAGGCAGGCAGGCAGGCAGGCAGGCAGGCAGGCAGGCAGGCAGGCAGGCAGGCAGGCAGGCAGGCAGGCAGGCAGGCAGGCAGGCAGGCAGGCAGGCAGGCAGGCAGGCAGGCAGGCAGGCAGGCAGGCAGGCAGGCAGGCAGGCAGGCAGGCAGGCAGGCAGGCAGGCAGGCAGGCAGGCAGGCAGGCAGGCAGGCAGGCAGGCAGGCAGGCAGGCAGGCAGGCAGGCAGGCAGGCAGGCAGGCAGGCAGGCAGGCAGGCAGGCAGGCAGGCAGGCAGGCAGGCAGGCAGGCAGGCAGGCAGGCAGGCAGGCAGGCAGGCAGGCAGGCAGGCAGGCAGGCAGGCAGGCAGGCAGGCAGGCAGGCAGGCAGGCAGGCAGGCAGGCAGGCAGGCAGGCAGGCAGGCAGGCAGGCAGGCAGGCAGGCAGGCAGGCAGGCAGGCAGGCAGGCAGGAAGGCAGGAAGGAAGGCAGGCAGGCAGGCAGGCAGGCAGGCAGGCAGGCAGGAAGGCAGGCAGGCAGGAAGGCAGGCAGGCAGGCAGGCAGGTAGGCAGGAAGGCAGGCAGGAAGGCAGGCAGGCAGGCAGGCAGGCAGGCAGGCAGGCAGGTAGGCAGGCAGGCAGGCAGGCAGGCAGGCAGGCAGGCAGGCAGGCAGGCAGGCAGGCAGGCAGGCAGGCAGGCAGGCAGGCAGGCAGGCAGGCAGGCAGGCAGGCAGGCAGGCAGGCAGGCAGGCAGGCAGGCAGGCAGGCAGGCAGGCAGGCAGGCAGGCAGGCAGGCAGGCAGGCAGGCAGGCAGGCAGGCAGGCAGGCAGGCAGGCAGGCAGGCAGGCAGGCAGGCAGGCAGGCAGGCAGGCAGGCAGGCAGGCAGGCAGGCAGGCAGGCAGGCAGGCAGGCAGGCAGGCAGGCAGGCAGGCAGGCAGGCAGGCAGGCAGGCAGGCAGGCAGGCAGGCAGGCAGGCAGGCAGGCAGGCAGGCAGGCAGGCAGGCAGGCAGGCAGGCAGGCAGGCAGGCAGGCAGGCAGGCAGGCAGGCAGGCAGGCAGGCAGGCAGGCAGGCAGGCAGGCAGGCAGGCAGGCAGGCAGGCAGGCAGGCAGGCAGGCAGGCAGGCAGGCAGGCAGGCAGGCAGGCAGGCAGGCAGGCAGGCAGGCAGGCAGGCAGGCAGGCAGGCAGGCAGGCAGGCAGGCAGGCAGGCAGGCAGGCAGGCAGGCAGGCAGGCAGGCAGGCAGGCAGGCAGGCAGGCAGGCAGGCAGGCAGGCAGGCAGGCAGGCAGGCAGGCAGGCAGGCAGGCAGGCAGGCAGGCAGGCAGGCAGGCAGGCAGGCAGGCAGGCAGGCAGGCAGGCAGGCAGGCAGGCAGGCAGGCAGGCAGGCAGGCAGGCAGGCAGGCAGGCAGGCAGGCAGGCAGGCAGGCAGGCAGGCAGGCAGGCAGGCAGGCAGGCAGGCAGGCAGGCAGGCAGGCAGGCAGGCAGGCAGGCAGGCAGGCAGGCAGGCAGGCAGGCAGGCAGGCAGGCAGGCAGGCAGGCAGGCAGGCAGGCAGGCAGGCAGGCAGGCAGGCAGGCAGGCAGGCAGGCAGGCAGGCAGGCAGGCAGGCAGGCAGGCAGGCAGGCAGGCAGGCAGGCAGGCAGGCAGGCAGGCAGGCAGGCAGGCAGGCAGGCAGGCAGGCAGGCAGGCAGGCAGGCAGGCAGGCAGGCAGGCAGGCAGGCAGGCAGGCAGGCAGGCAGGCAGGCAGGCAGGCAGGCAGGCAGGCAGGCAGGCAGGCAGGCAGGCAGGCAGGCAGGCAGGCAGGCAGGCAGGCAGGCAGGCAGGCAGGCAGGCAGGCAGGCAGGCAGGCAGGCAGGCAGGCAGGCAGGCAGGCAGGCAGGCAGGCAGGCAGGCAGGCAGGCAGGCAGGCAGGCAGGCAGGCAGGCAGGCAGGCAGGCAGGCAGGCAGGCAGGCAGGCAGGCAGGCAGGCAGGCAGGCAGGCAGGCAGGCAGGCAGGCAGGCAGGCAGGCAGGCAGGCAGGCAGGCAGGCAGGCAGGCAGGCAGGCAGGCAGGCAGGCAGGCAGGCAGGCAGGCAGGCAGGCAGGCAGGCAGGCAGGCAGGCAGGCAGGCAGGCAGGCAGGCAGGCAGGCAGGCAGGCAGGCAGGCAGGCAGGCAGGCAGGCAGGCAGGCAGGCAGGCAGGCAGGCAGGCAGGCAGGCAGGCAGGCAGGCAGGCAGGCAGGCAGGCAGGCAGGCAGGCAGGCAGGCAGGCAGGCAGGCAGGCAGGCAGGCAGGCAGGCAGGCAGGCAGGCAGGCAGGCAGGCAGGCAGGCAGGCAGGCAGGCAGGCAGGCAGGCAGGCAGGCAGGCAGGCAGGCAGGCAGGCAGGCAGGCAGGCAGGCAGGCAGGCAGGCAGGCAGGCAGGCAGGCAGGCAGGCAGGCAGGCAGGCAGGCAGGCAGGCAGGCAGGCAGGCAGGCAGGCAGGCAGGCAGGCAGGCAGGCAGGCAGGCAGGCAGGCAGGCAGGCAGGCAGGCAGGCAGGCAGGCAGGCAGGCAGGCAGGCAGGCAGGCAGGCAGGCAGGCAGGCAGGCAGGCAGGCAGGCAGGCAGGCAGGCAGGCAGGCAGGCAGGCAGGCAGGCAGGCAGGCAGGCAGGCAGGCAGGCAGGCAGGCAGGCAGGCAGGCAGGCAGGCAGGCAGGCAGGCAGGCAGGCAGGCAGGCAGGCAGGCAGGCAGGCAGGCAGGCAGGCAGGCAGGCAGGCAGGCAGGCAGGCAGGCAGGCAGGCAGGCAGGCAGGCAGGCAGGCAGGCAGGCAGGCAGGCAGGCAGGCAGGCAGGCAGGCAGGCAGGCAGGCAGGCAGGCAGGCAGGCAGGCAGGCAGGCAGGCAGGCAGGCAGGCAGGCAGGCAGGCAGGCAGGCAGGCAGGCAGGCAGGCAGGCAGGCAGGCAGGCAGGCAGGCAGGCAGGCAGGCAGGCAGGCAGGCAGGCAGGCAGGCAGGCAGGCAGGCAGGCAGGCAGGCAGGCAGGCAGGCAGGCAGGCAGGCAGGCAGGCAGGCAGGCAGGCAGGCAGGCAGGCAGGCAGGCAGGCAGGCAGGCAGGCAGGCAGGCAGGCAGGCAGGCAGGCAGGCAGGCAGGCAGGCAGGCAGGCAGGCAGGCAGGCAGGCAGGCAGGCAGGCAGGCAGGCAGGCAGGCAGGCAGGCAGGCAGGCAGGCAGGCAGGCAGGCAGGCAGGCAGGCGGGCAGGCAGGCAGGCAGGCAGGCAGGCAGGCAGGCAACCAAGTGCGGAACCGCTGGGTCTGTTTCCCCAACGTGCGTTCGTGGGGGAAGGGGGGGGGGGGTGTGGAGCCTGCAGCGTCACACACACAATAACTGAGAGAGGGATGAGGGAAGAATGGTGAGGAGAGAGGGGTGATGAGAGGGAGGGAGAGGGTGAGAGAGGGAGAGACTTAAAGGGGAGAGACCGAGAGGGGAGAGAGATGGGGAGAGAGAGAGGGGGAGAGAGATGGGGAGAGAGAGAGGGGGAGAGAGAGGGGGAGATGGTGGAGAGAGAGAGAGGGGGGGAGGGTGTAGAGAGGGGGGGGGAGAGAGATAGAGGGGAGAGAGAGAGAGGAGGGGGGGAGAGAGAGAGGGAGGGAGAGAGCGAGGGAGACCGAGTGGGAGGGAGAGGGATATGTAAATGAGAACCATCTATTCCCCACTCCCTATTACATGCACACTAACCACCCCACACACACACATGGTGGGAAGGGTTGGAGGGGGGTGAGAGGGGAGTAGGGGGAGTCGGGGTGCAGAGAGGGGAGGGAGGTGAGACCGCGGTGTCCTTCCCCTAAACATGCGGTGCAGGGGGGTAGGGGCCCCTCGGCTTCACAAGCACAATAACCACCTCCCACACACACAGGGGGGGGGGGAGAGGGGTGGGGGATGGAGGAGGGGGATGAGGTGGAAAGGGGGAAGAGAGTAGAGGGGAGAGAGGAGGTGGGGAGAGAGGTATGAGAGTTGAGGGGACAGAGAGGAGGGCCAGTGGCGAGATAGGGAGGAAGGGAGGAGGGTATAGGGGAGAGGAGAAGGGGTTGGAGGGGAGCGGGGGTTGGAAGAGGGGGTTTGAGGAGGGGTGAATGGGGTTTGAGGAGGGGAGAAGGAGGGGAGAAGGAGGGTGGCGGTGCGGACAGGGGTGGGGGAGAGAGGGGGATGGGGGCAGAGGGGGAAGGGTAGTGGGAGTAGGGAGGGCGAAGAGGGGGAGGGAGGGAGGGCGAGGGGAAGAGGGGGAAAGGGAAGAGAGAGTGGGGAGGGGGAAGAGGGCGGTAAGGGAGGGAGAGGGAGAGAGTGTCCCGTCCATTCAACACGCAGTTGCGGGGGGGGGGGGGGGGCATGTCGTGGCGTTACACACACATTAACCACCACCCCCCCCCCCCACACACACACAAACCATGCCCCCAACACACACACTAACCACCCCTTTGCCGCCACGGGCTTCGACACAGGCTGCGGGGGGCGGGGCTGGATCTGGAGCAAAGAGCTATGTAAATGGGGGAAAGGGAGAGACGGGGATGGGGAGGAGAGCGGGGAAGTGGAGGGGCGGAGGAAGGAGGTAGGTGGAGGGGAGATAGGGGGCACAGAGGAGATGGGGAGAGGGGTGAGGAGGGTGGTGAGGAGAGGGTGTGGAGAGAGGGGTGTGGAGAGAGGGGTGTGGAGAGAGGGGGTGAGGAGAAAGGGGGGAGGAGGAAGGGTGGAGATGGGGGAGAGATTGGGGAGGGGGAGGGAAGGGAGAGAGCGGGGGATGGGGGTGCGGGGAGGGGAGGGGATGTGATAGTGGTGGGGAGGGTGGAGATAGGGGATGGGGAAGTTGGAGAGAGGGGTAGGGTAAAGGGAGGGCGGAGAGAGGGGTGGGGGAGGGGAATGTGGGGAGGGAGGGGGAGAAGGGTAGGGGAGGGGTGGAAGGGGATGGGGAGAGACGAGGAGGGAGAGGGGGAGGAGTTTGGGAGAGGGGGAGATGGAGAGGGGTGGGATGAGGGGTAGGGTGAAGGGAGGGCGGAGAGAGGGGGGCAGAGAGGGGAGGGGGAGAGAAGGGGAAGAGTGGGTAGGGAGTGTGAGAAGGGTAAGGGAGGGGTGAAGGGGAGGCGGGAGGAGGGAGAGGGAGATGGAGAAGGGTGATGAGAGAGGGGTGGGGAGAGGGGTGAGGAGATAGGAATGAGGAGAGAGTGGTGATGAGAGAGGGGTGAAGGGAATAGGGTGATTTCACGAAAGGTCACTGGAGCGTAAATCCCCACTCACGTGACCGAAACATTTAACTGGGGGACAAGCGTCACTTCCGGTACATGTTAGTGAATGGGAAAACACGCACTTTCACACCCGTTAAAAACATCGAAAACGGCCAGTTTTTGAGCTGCAATTAAGTGAGCCTGTCGGGGTGACCGTGAGGAACAGCTACCTAAATTCACAGTCCAAAAAAAAGATAGAAACTAAGGTAAATACAAGAGGGAGCTGAAAGTGTCAAAACGGCGGAAGTTGATTGCGGACATTTTTCGTGGAGATTTAAAGATCCAAAATATCGGGAATTATCGCGTTTGCTCGCTGCATTTCATCAAAAGTGGCATTATTCACTTTTTATCTTTATTCATTTGTTAGATGAAAAGTATTAAAAGTTAGAAACCCGTCAGTAAAATTGCAAAATCACCCATGGTTCTCAGGTGGGTTTTAACATGCAAAATGAACACGCTTCTGATGCTCCATTTACCATTTAAATAATCGTAAACTCTCAATGCGTTTGGAAATCAATTTTACTGAGATGCAAGCTTACGATTATTTAAATGGTAAATGGAGCTTCAGAAGCGTGTTCATTTTGCATGTTAAAACCCACCTGAGAACCATGGGCGATTTTGCAATTTTACTGACGGGTTTCTAACTTTTAATACTTTTCATCTAACAAATGAATAAAGATAAAAAGTGCGTGTTTTCCCATCCACTAACATGTACCGGAAGTGACGCTTGTCCCCCAGTTAAATGTTTCGGTCACGTGAGTGGGGATTTACGCTCCAGTGACCTTACGTGAAATCACCCTATACAAACATTAATAGGCGGAGGAAAAACCCTACCGGAATATGTATAAATTGTTTAGTTTTTGCAAATTTCGGAGGAGGAGATTCACAAACGCCTAAAACGAATATTGGCGAATTAGAACCCATAGGAATCAACACGAGAGTTTTAAATATATACTAGACCAAGTGCAGACCCGCTGTGTCTGTTCCCCCAATGCGGGTTGGGGGGGGGGGGGGGGGGGCAGCGGCTTCACACGCACACTGACCACCCCACACGGAAGGCGGACAGAGGCAGATTGAGAAGCGGGGGGCAGAGAGAGAAAGGCAGAGAGAGAGAGAGGGCAGAGAGAGAGAGAGAGAGGACAGAATGAGGCCAGAGAGAAAGAGGGCATGGAGGGCAGAGAGAGAGAGGGCAGAGACAGAGAGAGGGCAGAGATTGAGTGGGCAGAGATTGAGAGAGGGCAGAGAGAGAGAGGGGGCAGACACAGAGAAAGAGGGTAGAGAGTGAGAGCGTAGAGATAGAGAGACGCTAAAGGCAGAGAGAGGGCATAGACAGAGAGGGCAGAGAGGACGGAGACAGAGAGAGGACGGAGACAGAGAGAGGGCAGAGACGGGGAGGGCAGAGACAGGGAGAGGGCTGAGAGAGAGGGGGCAGAGACAGAGGGGGCAGAGAGAGGGCAGACTCAGATAGAGGGCAGGCATAGTGAGGGCAGAGAGAGAGGGCAAAGAGGCAGAGAGAGAGAGGGGCAGAGAGGGGGGCAGAGAGAGAAAGGCAGAGAGGGCAGAGAGAGAGAGCGGCAGAGGCATAGATAGAGTGAGAGAGGGGGGGGGGGGCAGGAGAGGGGAGTGGGGAGAGAGAAAGGGCAGCGAGAAAGAGAGGGCAGAGAGGGGACAGAGAGAAGGCGGAGAGAGGCAGAGAGAGAGGGCAGAGACAGAGAGGGGGCTGAGAGAGAGAGGGCAGACAGACAAGATAGGGGAGAGAGAGGGGGCAGAGACAGGGAGAGGGCTGAGAGAGGGGGGCAGAGACAGAGAGGGGGCAGAGGCAGAGAGAGGGCAGACTCAGATAGAGGGCAGAGGCATGGTGAGGGCAGAGAGAGGGGCAGAGAGAGAAAGGCAGAGAGAGAGAGAGAGGCAGAGGCACGGCGAGAGAGAGGGGGGGCAGGAGTGGGGTGCGGGGAGAGAGAAAGGGCAGTGATGGGAGAAAGAGAGGGCAGAGAGGGGAGAGAGAAAAGGCGGAGAGAGAGGCAGAGGGGCAGAGAGAGAAAGGCAGAGAAGGCAGAGAGAGAGAGAGGGCAGAGCGAGAGGGCAGAGAGAAAGGGGGCATAGAGTGAAGAGAGAGAGGGCAGAGAGAGAGGGCAGAGACAGAGATAGGGCAGAGACTAAATATTGATAGCCTTGTAAGTCATTTAAAATATGTATATTAAACCTCCAAAAAATTTTTTGATACAAATGATACACCAGGTACTTCGTCTTCTTTATTATGGGAAACGTTTAAGGCATTTATTAGAGGAATTATAATTTCATATCAAATTTTTCAAAATAAAAAGAATGAGACAGAACAAATGTTGTTAGAACAAGGAATTAGACAGTTAGAGTCAGATAATGCTAAAGATTCCACGACAGATAAACACAATAAGATAATATTACTGAAATTTAAACTTAATCGAATTTTATTGGCAAGAGTAATAAGATTATTCCAAATTACAAAACAGGAACATTTTGAGTTTGATGACAAACCACGTAAGCTTTTAGCTCGCCAATTGAAAAAAACAAGAAAAGGAAAATACTATGACTAAAATTAAATCAGAGAAAGGTGAATTACTAATACTACCTAAAGATATTAATAATAGATTTGCTCAATTTTATCAAAATTTATACACATCTAAAACTAAAATAGAAGATAGTAAAATTAAATTTTTTTTAGATAACTATAATCTTCCAAAACTGGACCTTTTGGAACAAGAGGAACTTGGAGCTCAAATTACAATCAAAGAAATAGGTGAAACAATAAAATCGTTAGTAATGAATTTTATTAAAAATTCCATGAGATAACGACACCTTACTTATTTAATTTATATTCTAACGCTTTTAAAGAAAATAAACTACCTGAAACATTAGCAGAATCAACTATTACGCTTATTCCAAAATAAAGATAAAGATTTAGAAGATCCGGGCTCATATAGAGCTATATCACTTTTAAATACAGACCAGAAAATCATAGCAAAGACTTTAGCAAGAAGATTAAGCAAATATATTAGTAAATTGATAAACCCTGATCAAACGGGGTTTATACCCAAAATATACTAATTTAATAATTTGAGACGCCTGTTTAATATAATGTACTCACATAAAGTAGAGGAAGAAGATATATCAATTATTTCTTTGGACGCAGAGAAAGCATTTGATCTGGTAGAGTGGCAGTACTTATATAAAGTACTGCAAAAATTTACTATGGGAGAGAATTTTATTACATGGGTAAAATGATTGTATGATAAACCGATGGCAAGAATATTAACTAACAACATGTTATCTCAAAATTTTCAATTATCAAGGGGTAATAGGCAGGGATGTGCGTTATCACCCCTGCTATTTGCCTTTATGATAGAACCTTTGGCTGAAAGTATAAGAATTCATCCGAATATTCAGGGCTATAATACTAGGGACTCAAAGAATAAAATTTCATTATATGCAGACGATATACTTTTATATATTACAAAGTCACAAACGAGCATACCAAATTTATTAAATTTAATAGAGGAATTCGGGTCTTTTTCTGGATATAGAATAAACTGGAATAAAAGTGAAATCATGACGTTAAAACCTCAAGAACCTACACACTTACTGAAGTTCCCCTTTAAAATCGCAACAGAAAAATTTAAATACTTGGGTATTCAGATTACTAAAAAATATAATGCATTATTCAACGCTAATTTTATACCTTTATTAAATAAACTTAATACGCTGATTAAATTTTGGAAAACACTTCCTTTATCATTCTTAGGTAGAATAAACCCACCCATCCAATTAAATTTAAAGTTGATACCAATCAGAACTACTGATTATTGGGATTAACATTTAACTATCAACTAACAAGGGATTCCGCCCTGGAGCAAGAGATGCAATTAACAGAAGCCTGCAACAACCTCGTTGGTTATTAAGCAACTTTCTATTTCATCAAGATGTAGTTAACAATATAGCAGCTGTGTATCAGCAGTACAAATTGGGCTTTGCATTTCCTGAAGTTAAAACAAGCAAAGAATTAACCTCTCTAGTACCATATAGGTAATTACAAATAAACCTATGCTATTCTCAGCTGAAGCTACCAAAATCACGATGGTGGCAGTATTCAGCATTGCTCCAGTATTTTTAGTCGGGTATACTTAGTATTCCAATTGATACTAGAGCTGAAAGATGAGAAGTATGGTATGCCATCTCCAGTTCCGGAGGCGGATGCAGGTTGCATAAGTACCAATTTTCAGTATTGGTATCAACTGCCTATAACTCAGTGCATTCTACACGTTAAAGGTTATTGTAAGAATGTGCAAAATCTGCATGCTCAACTCCAAGTTGATACACTATGGGGGTGGCATATGTTAGTCACATGGGTGCTATGAAGTTTAAATATCCTGTGATATTTACCTAATCTTATTTTGAAACTACTATCCCATGTGAAATCTATGAAACACAGGATGGATGTTGGACTACAAAGTATTTAATGTCATTTTGGCTCGATGGAACATCGAATATCGATATATTTGTTGGGGTTGCAATTTATCCAGCAAGACACTGCTTCAGGCCTCAATCTGCCTGCCTGACCCTGATTCTTCAAATATAGTTTGGGCCTATAACAGTTAATTTTAGCAAAACCCAGCATTTCACATCATTCCAGATAAATGATAACTAATGTTCTTGAGCTCTGAGCAGCCCAAGCTTCATTTGGAACTTTGGTAAATAAACCTGGGAACTGTAGTTAGCCTATTTTGCAACGCTTTAACTGTTATTATAGCCCCATCCAGGTAAATTTCAATATCTCTGGCTATTCCAGTGAATGGGAACTGCATAGCATGCATCTTTGAGCTTGATGCTTGCCATATAGCTCCTATAAAACAGTTGTTAGACCGTAACAAAATTCACTATAATGGAAGTCTGTACTGCACATATGAGTTAAACCTGGATGAAGTGACGTCCTCCATCTGTCACCTGTCCTGAAAGGCAATCCTTCCCATCTTGGTGAGACCACACCTGGAGTATTGCGTACAGTTTTGGTCTCCTAATCTGAGGAAATACATTCTTGCCATAGAGGGAGTACAGAGCAGGTTCACCAGACTGATTCCTGGGATGTCAGGACTTTCATATGAAAAAAGACTGGATAGACTCGGTTTGTACTCGCTAGAATTTAGAAGATTGAGGGGGGATCTTATAGAAACTTACAAAATTCTTAAGGGGTTGGACAGGCTAGATGCAGGAAGATTGTTCCCGATGTTGGAGAAGTCCAGAACAAGGGGTCACAGTTTAAGGATAAGGGGGAAATCTTTTAGGACCGAGATGAGGAAAACTTTTTTCACACAGAGAGTGGTGAATCTCTGGAATTCTCTCCCGCAGAAGGTAGTTGAGGCCAGTTCATTGGCTATATTTAAGAGAGAGTTAGATGTGGCCCTTGTGGCTAAAGGGATCAGGGGGTATGGAGAGAAGGCAGGTACAGGATACCGAGTTGGATGATCAGCCATGATCATATTGAATGGCGGTGCAGGCTCGAAGGGCCGAATGGCCTACTCCTGCACCTTCAAACCCACATGGAGCAACTTACTAGATTAGTGTGCTTACTACTAATATCTGCGATCTCCTACATATTTGCTCTTCTAATTCTCGCTCCCCATTAGGCGGTCTATAATACACCCCTATAAGTGTTGCTACACCTTTCCCATTTCTCAATTCCACCCAAATAGCCTCCCTAGACAAGCCCTCTAATCTATCCTGCCAAAGCACTGCTGTAATATATTCCCTGACAAACAATGCAACACCTCCACCTCTTGCCCCTCCAATTCTGTCACACCTGAAACAACAAAATCCTGGAATATTTAGTTTCCAATCACAGCCCTCCTGCAACCTTGTTTCACTGATCGCCACAACATCATACTTCCAGGTGTCAATCCAGGCTCTAAGCTCATCCACTTTTCTTACAATGCTCCTAGCATTAAAATAAACACATTTAAGAAACCCACCCCCTCTTATTCTCTGTTTATTATCTTTTTCTTCTTTCTCCCCTTCATGTTGGGTCCGAGTGCTACCCTTCTCTGCCTCCTGCCTCACACACTGGTTACTAGCTTTCTCTATTTGAGTCCCTCTACCCATCCTTTCTAGTTTAAAGTCTCCCCAGTAGCCTTTGCAAATCTCCCCGCCAGGATATTAGGCCCCCTCGGGTTCAAGCGCAACCCGTCCTTTCTGTACAGGTCACACCTTCACCAAAAGAGGTCCCAATGATCAAGAAACTTGAATCCCTGCCCTCTGCACCAGTCCCTCATCCACGCATTTATCCTCCACCTCGCTCCATTCCTACTCTCACTATCCCGTGGCACGGGCAGTAATCCTGAGATTGTTACTTTTTTGGTCCTACTCCTTAACTCTCCTTCCAACTCCCTGAATTCTCCTTTCAGGACCTCATCTCTTTTTCTACCTATGTCATTGGTACCTATATGTACCACGACCTCAGGCTCCTCTCCCTCCCATTTTAGGATATTTTGGACACGTTCAGACACATCCCTGACCCTGGCACCAGGGAGGCAAGATACCATACGGGTTTCCTGACTGCGTCCACAGAATCACCTATCTGACCACCTAACTATAGAGTCCCCTATTACTAATGCCCTCCTCTTCTTTTCCTTATGCTTCTGAGCAACAGGACCGGCCTTCGTGCCGGAGGCCTGGCCATTGTCGTTACCTCCAGGTAGGCTGTCTCCCCCAACTGTACTCAAACAGGAGAACTTATTTTCAAGGTGTACAGCCACCGGGGTACTGAATAGTCCCTGCCACTGCCCATTGCCCTTCCTAACAGTGACCCACTTGTCTGCCTCCCGTGGTCTTGTAGTGACCACCTCCCTATAACTCCTCTCTATGACCTCCTCACTCTCCCAGACCAGACAGAGGTAATTGAGCTGCTGCTCCAGTTTCCTAACACGGTCCCTTAGGAGCCCCATCTCGACGCACCTGGCGCAGATGTGGACGTCTGGAAGGCACTCAGACTCCATGACCTCCCACATCTGACATCCAGAACAGTAAACTGCCTGGCCCTCTTCTACTACTTCTTCTTGTAGGATTCCGGCAGTGTAGACGCTGCTAAGCGTATTACTGCCCTCCACAGGTCAAAGTTTGAACTAAATTCTTACACACAGTCCTGTAACTTGCAGGAATTGAAGAACAGCCCTGTATATCAGTTGATGTTTCTCACTGTGTCCAAACAAAGATGAAACAGAAAAAGCCGCAACTCCAAGTCCTGTCAGTCTAACAAACAATACTTTTCTTTCTACCCTGTACTTTTTACATTCTAGGAAAACATGCCTATCTGTCTCATTACTCCCACATTCACACAAGCCAGAAACATGTTTCCCTACAATGCACAAATAGTAATTTAACCCACAGTGTCCCAACCTCAATCTACACTGTTTAACTGAGTCCCTACGGGACAGAGATGTACAGAAACATATTTTCCTAACTTCAGATTGTATAGAAAAGTAGTGTCTACCCCTGACTTCCATTTCCCATCCTCTCTGCCATTCTTTTGTTAAACCCTCTTTAATTATTTCTCTCAGTTCCACTCTCCCCAATGATACATGGATATCTATTTCTCTTCTTAAACTCTCCTTTGCTATGAGGTCCACCTGCTCATTCCCCCTCACCCCAGCATGCCCGGGAACCCAGCAAAAAGTGATGTTACACGCAAACCCAATTCTAGAAAACACACTCAAGATTTAATTTAGAATGTCGGGACGAGCTTTAGATTTCCCTACTCTTAAAGTTTCAAGAGCAGCTGCAGAATCAGAAAGATAATGACTTCTCTAAATCTGGCTTCCTCAATCCACCATAGAGCCCATTGAATTGCCATTAATTCAGTCGAGAGAACAGAGCTTCCATCAGAAATGCGCCGGCCAATCTTCAACCCAAGCTGCTCCACATACACTCCAAACCCAACTCTCCCACTAACTGGATCTTTAGATCCATCTGTAAAAACAATCAAAGTGCTCTCACTGATTGAATTAAGATATTCCACTATTCTTGTAGTCACCTCGCGCTTATCTTTTTCCTGAAGAAAAGCAAGCTCAATAAACAGTTCAGGAAGAACCCAATAGGGCAAGAGGTAGCCTTATTGTATGCTCTATAATACCCCCTTGTTCCAAACCCAGCTTCCTAGCCCACTGATTTATAATGACAAAAAATGTGTTATATTTGTTACCATCATCAACCTCTTGCAACAAACACCTTGCTGGGAAGGTATCATTACACCCACAACGTTTAGCCCAGTAATGTAACCCTAGCTTGCCCTGGCCCTCATTCTCCCGCCTTACCCTGGATACAATACAAAGCCTTACCCAGGATACAAGACAATCAGCTGCTTCCTCTAGTCCGTTCGACTAATCAGCGGCTTCCTCAAGCCCACTTAATTTGAATTGATTGGGGCCGATCATGGCTGATCATCCCCAATCAATAACCCGTGCCTGCCTTCTCCCCATATCCCTTGACACCACTAGCCCCTAGAGCTCTATCTAACTATCTTAAATCAATCCAGTAAGTTGGCTACACTGCCCTCTGTGGCAGGGAATTCCACAAATTCACAACTCTCTGGGTGAAAAGGTTTTTCTCACCTCAGTCTTAAATGGCCTCCCCTTTATTATAAGAATGTGGCCCTTGGTTCTGGACTCGCCCAACATTGGAAACATTTTTCCTGCATCTAGCTTGTCCAGTCCTTTTATAATTGCATATGTTTCTATAAGATCTCCCTCATCTTTCTAAATCCCCGTTGTAGCGTGACGTGCGCGTGAATGTTTAATTCGTGCAATGGAAGAATGATAGAACTGGACTTGGTTACAAAACTTAACTGGATGTTCTGTGAGGCTTTTAAAATGAACTGGATCAGTTGTATTTAAGGGACATATTCGTGGTGGAGAATGGAAGGAGGAAAGGGGAGGGGGAGAGGGGGGAGGGGAGGAGGAGGAGGGAGAGGAGGAGGAGGAGGAGGAGGGAGAGGAGGGAGAGGGGGGGGGGGGTGAATCATTGAATAAACAAATGCACAGGCGTTAAAACCGAGTAAAGTTGTGCACGAATAAGCCAGAGGAGTTTGATTTCAGAAATACCGGCAAGTATAAACACAATGAGCAAGTTTGAAATATGTTTAATGCAATAATTTACATACTGGAGAATTGCGATGGGGAAACGAGGTCGACATAGTGAAGAGAACTTAAAGGTAATGCTGGGAGAGATAGATTTAGGGAGTGTTTTGTTTTTCACGAATTAGCTAAGGGCGCGATGTGCTGACGTCACCCAATGGGTGAGGCAGCATCTTTGGACAACATGGAGGTGACATCTCGGGTCAGGACCGTTCTTCTTCCCGCGTCTAGTTCACGAAATAGAGCCAGATAAATGGGATCATGGTATTCTCAATAATTTTCAGGGAGAGAAAGGTAAATAAAATGATAGGAAAAGAAGCAGGATGAAAGAAGGACAATGAGATTGATAACTGATGAATTGTTTGGAAAGTACATAATCCGCATGTTGTCATTGGGTTCTGATAATATTAAAAGACTTCGTGTTCTCTCAGAGTATTCCCCAGTGCGTACTGCAAGGGTCTTGGATAAAGCGACGTTTGAGAAACTCACCACTGCACGACGAGGTTTTCTATGTGCGCTGCCCGATCGGAGCTGTAATTAACAGGGTCGGTGCCTGGTGTGAAAGTGTGATTCAGGGTTCAGGTCAAACACACAATTACCTGGACAAAAGCTAGCCGCTGTTATGAACAGTGAAGATACACTGAGCTGCACGACCTGACATATCTAGACCAGGCCCGCCACCTGTTGTCTGCCCTATAATGTTGCAGCAACACACAACCGCGTCCACTCACTGACGTTTTCTGTGAATCAAACAAGAACCGTTCCCCGCGGCAAAGGCGCCACTTCATGCAGCGGTGGCGCAGCGGTTGAGTTCCCTGCCTCACAGGACAAGAGACCTGGGTTCGACCCTGACCACGGTGCTGTCTGCACGGAGTTTGATCGTTCTCCCCGTGACCTGCGTGGGGTTTCTCCGGGTGCTCCGGTTTCCCTCCACACTCCAAAGACGTACAGGTTTGTAGGTTATTTAGTTTGGTAGTTTGAAAGTTGTCCCTAGTGTGTGTAGCATAATGTATCGATGGTCGGCATGGACTCGGTGGGCCGAAGGGCCTCTTTCCGCTCTGTATCTCTAAACTAAACTAAGCTAAACGAAAGGAAACTTCAATAAACCACAATCCATCGCAATCAGACGTAACTTAGCAAACGATAACCCACCTTCACTAAACAGCTAAGTTTAGATGTCGGAATTCCGCACATGGTATCGTTTCCATTGTCGGCGCGGCTTTTACTTTGGAAACAGTGCGAAGATGCCTATGTTGAGACACCACCGGGTACAACCGATTATTTATCTGAAAACCTTACCGGGTGGAAATTAACTTTCGCGAGAAATTGCAGCCACCGACGAGAGCAGCAAATCAATGCCCGACAGTGTCGTGCCCCGACCCGAAACATCACTGCTCCCACTCTCCAGAGATGCTGCCTGACCCGCTGAGTTACTCCAGCACTTTGTGCCGGTCCATCTGCCCCATAATATCGTGACGGCTGTTTCAACCCCGGCACCGTTTATACAGATAGTCACAACATGCTGGAATAAATCAGCGGGTCAGACAGCATCAGTGGAGAAAATGAAGAGGTGACGTTTCGGGCCGCGATCCTTCTTCAGTTATTACAGCATATGTGTGTTACCTTGCGTGTGTTACTCAGGAGAATTCGTGAATAACTCGGGAAAGTGGGACAGGCCTTTATAATTAGATTTACTGAAGACTTTTGATAAGACGTTACCTCAGAATGGAGTCGGCAGTCAATGATGGTTGGCGTAGTGTCAATTCAGAGAGGATGCATGAGCAGATTTTCGTTTTTAGTTTAAAGGTACAGCGTGGCCCACCGACCGAGAAATACATCAAATTATAGGAGGCATAGATGCGGTCGACAGGTAGATGAGCGGTACCAGGCATAGGTACAGATAATTATGAGATACATCGATCAGGTAGACGGTCAGAACCTTATTTCCACAGGATGGAAATGACTAACACGAGAGGGCATAGCTTTGTGAGTGGTACGTTCTCCACCAGTCTGAGCTGTTGATCCTGTCATCAAGATATCGGTGTGTAGGGAGGAACTGCTGCTTTAAACCGAAGCAGAAAGACAAAACAAAGCTGAAGTAAGTCGGGGCGATCGAAGCTCCCGCGATCGAAGCTCCTGCGGTTGGAGCTCCCGAAGTCGCTCCCGAACCAATGAGACTCGACAAGACGACGTTGAAGCTTGTACGACTTGGATGGCGGATGGGTGGAGAGAGAGGGAATGCAGGGGTTACTTGAAGTTAGATAAATCTGGGTTGTAAGCTGCCCGAGTGAAATATGAGATGATGTTCCTCCAATTTGCGTTTGGCCTCACTCTGACAATGGATGAGGCCCAGGACAGAAAGTTCAATTTGGGAATGAAAAGTGGAATTCAAGTATTTGGCAACCGGGAGATCAGGTCGGTTCAGGCGAACTAAGCGAAGGTATTCAGCGAAACGATGGCCCAGTCAATGTTTGTTGTTACTCATGTAGAGTCCACATCGTGAAAAACGGATACCACGTCCAACCTCATCTACTGGACCCGAAACGTCACCTATTCCTTTTCTATACCATACATAGATTCAATCAGTTCAAACTATAGATAGACCAAAGGGAACGATAAAGTGCACAATTTGTTCTCAGCATTGAAGCTCATCAATTACATTGACAAAGCCCAATGACCTTAATGGGTGGAATCGAACAGTACCCTAGCCTATGGCAGGGACATTCAGTAGCCTGGTCATGGAGTGGAAGCAGCTGTTCCCGAGTCTGGTGATGCGTTCATTCAACCTTCTGTACCTTCTGACCATCGGGCGCAGGAAGAAGAATGACCGGAGTGGGTCAACTCTTTAATGTTTCTGGCTGATTTTTCGAGGCAGGCTGAAGTGTCGTGTGAAGTGTAGATGATGTCAATGGTGGGAATTCTAGAATATGCCATGGACTGGGCTAAACATGCATCCTGCAATTTATTGTGGTCTTGGTTAGACCTGTACCTATGCCAAGTTGTGATGCAACCAGACCAAATGGTTTTTATGCTGCATCTCTAGACGTTTGTATGGGTGACTGGAGACATGTCAAATGCCCTCATTCTCCACAATTAGTTTCCGTGTTGAACTGAGCTCCCGCGGCTGCTCCGTTTCACTCTGACAACATCCTTGCTCTGAGGGTATTCAACCAGAAAGATGAATCATGTTTTATTCGCGTTCCTGTCCATTCTACAGCCAGTCTGTGAATCACATGAAACGAATGAAGTGATCAAATCTATGTAGATGCCTGATCAATGCAGGTCATCAACACAATGGAAATGCATGCAGTCGCTCAGGTAATGCCGCAGCTCAACTCACATGGAGTCTCCAACGAAAGACACTAATGCAATCACCGTTTGCTGAATCGAACTTGAGCAAGAGCATTTGAACAACGTATAACGGCACTAACTATTATAAGAACATTGTATTCTGATTTTCATGTTTCCAGTGTTAGCAATCTGTCGACGTTGTGGCCAGTGGGGATAATAGTCTGAGGATACAGGATGGTATTAATTGCTTGTTAAATATTTTGCAACAATGGTAGTTGTGTCATAAAGCTGATAATGGCATGGTCATGTGTACCTCCTCTATCCTCGACTACTGATTTCTAGCTGTGCTTCTGCTCGCTGCCTACAAACAAAAACTGTCGCAGGACGATCCAGTACAAAGAGATGTTTAATGCAGGTCAACGGACACGGATGACATCCTACGCGACTGCTGTGAGTCAGTGGACTGGTCCATATTCAGGGATTCCGCAGTTAACCTGAATGAGTGCGCCACTGCCGTCACTGCCTTCATCAGCAAGTGCGTGGAAGACTGTGTATCGTCGAAGACAATACGATCGTTCACCAACTGAAAACCATGGATGAAACATGAGGTCCATTCGCAGGATAAGGACATGTCTGCTGCATACAAGTGAAACGATCCCGAGATGTCCCGCTACGATCTCCGAAAAGCCATAAAATTTGACAAGAGACAATATCTGGAAAAACTAGAATCCCAGTATAATCACTTAGACACACGTAGAATGTGACACGGTCTGAATAAGATAACTGGCTGGAAAGCGATGTCAGGCAACATCGTTGGTGATTGTGCGACCCTACCCGATGAACTGAATGCTTTCTAAGCTCGCTTCGAGCAGAAGGCTAAGCTCGCTTCGAGCAGAAGACTAACAGGTGATGCCTGGCCCTTCAGACCAGTGTGCCTCTCCCCAAGGTGTCAGTAGCAGAAGTTTGGTCAACATCTCTCCCTACCCGGTTCTGAGGTGCCCATCTGCTTCAAGAAGACCATCATGTTCCCAGTGCCAAAGAAAAGCACGAGCTTGCGTCAAAAACGACTGCCGTCCAGTGGACTTGCCATCCACCATCATGAAATGTTTTGAGAGGCTGGTTATGGAACTCATTAAATCCAGTCTACCAAGCAGCCATGACCAGTTCACCTACCTCCACAACAGGTCCACGGACTATGCCATCACCCTGGCCCTACACTCATCCCTGGAGCACCTGGATACGAGAGACCCCTCCGTCAGATTCATATTCATAGACTACAGCCTTTAACACCATTATCTCATCCAAGCTCATCACCAAACACACGGTACTTACACTTATCTCTGCAACTGGTTCACCAACAGTGAGGATAGGGGACAAATCATCTTCCACGATAATCCTCAACACTAGTGCTCCACAAGACTGCGTTCTCAGCCCCCTTCTTTACTCCTTGTACATCCATGATAACGCAGCCATGTACAAATCTAATTCAATCTTCAAATTCACAGCCGACACCACCGTTGTGGTCCAGATATCAAATAATGTTGAGTCGGATTACAGGAAAGGAAATTGAGAACTATGCGTCCTGGTGTTGAGACAACAACCTTCATCTCAATGTCAACAAGACAAAGGAGAAAGTGATCAACTTCAGGAAGTGAAGCGATACACATACTCTAGTTTGCATTGACGGTGCCGACGTAGAGATGGTTGACAACGTCAAATTCCTCGGACTAAATACCACCAACAACTTCTCCTTGATCACCCATATTGAAGCAACGAGCAACGTCCCTACCCAACTCATGGATAAAACTCTCCCCTATTTGCTGTCTCTCTCAACCACCTCTCCACATCACCCCGCTATCATTCTCTCCCTCTGCTCTCCTCTTATCTCCCTTCTCTGTCCATGTAACACCTTCCCTCTAGCACCTAAGTGAGCGGAGAATGCATTGGGCTCATAGGGAGAGATGTGTCATTGCCTGTGATACTGCCAGACATCACTTTGTATCTCGCTGTGGTATTCATATCTTGCCACAATCCACCTGTGTCCGTGTAGTTATTCCGGGACTCCAGCTTGGTCTGGACTCCACTCCTGGCATCCGCAATGGCCTTACACGGGTGGTAAATAGATTTATTTTACCGCTCGGCATTGCGGGACTTGTGCCGGCAGTGGGTCATTCTGCAGGGTCCTGACATACGGACCAGGACAGTCGCAAAGGATTCATCTGTTTCCTCAGACCAGCAATGTATGATCGTCCCGCTTCTCCTTATAGGCAGGGAGCAGAAGCACAGCCAGATGGTCAGAGTTACCAAAGTGCCGTCCGGGAATGGCACGGTAGGCGTCAATGATGGTTGTGCAGCAGTGGGCGAGGGTGGTAGGTCTCTGCTTGGATAGAGGATATATTGATACTATTTGATAGCCACTGTGGAGGTTCATTCGCTCGTGTGTCAGACGCGTATAGCTCGCTGTTGGCGTCTGTCGTTGTCCAACATGTTGACAGAATTGGTCGCCTGACGCGTCAAAAAGTGCATCGTGTCATCGTTACCGGGGATCGCCACGAGGAGGCTTCTCTCATGATCCCGGCTGTGGAGGTTGGATTGCTTCACGTCCCCAGCTATGATAGAAATATAGAAAATAGGTGCAGGAGGAGGTCATTCAGCCCTCCGGGCCCTCCGAGATTCATTGTAATCATCCATAATCCGTAACCCATGCCTGCCTTCTCCCCATGCCCCTTAATTCCGCTAGCATCAGAAGCTCTATCGAACTGTCTTTTAAATTCATGCAGTGAATTGGCCTCCACTGTCTTCTATGGCAGAGAATTCCACAAATTCACAACTCTCTGGGTGAAAACGTTTTTCCTCATCTCAGTGTTTAATCCCCTCCCCTTTATTCTAAGACTGTTGGCCCTGGTTCTGGACTCCCCCAACATTGAGAACATTTTTCCTGCATCTAGCTCGTTTTATAATTTTATATATTTCTATACGATGCCCACTCATCCTTCTAAACTCCAGTGAATACAAGCCCTATTCTTTCCAATCATTCTCATATGACAGTCCCGCCATCCCGGGAATTAACCTTGTGAACCTACGCTGCACTCACTCAATAGCAAGGATGCCCTTCCTCAAATTAGGGGACCAAAACTTCACACAATACTCCAGGTGTGGTCTTACCAGGGCCCTGTAAAACTGCAGAAGGACCTCTTTACTCCTATACTGATGAACAAGGTCTCAGGGTACTTTGGTTCAAGTCTATTGATAAAGCCGTGAAGTCTGTAGGTGTAAAGTGAGTGTGTGCAAGTGTGCAAGTGTGCCAGAGTGTGTGTGTATGTGTGAGTGAGAGAATATGTTTGTGAGTGAGAATGTGTCACTGTGAGATTAGTTATAAAAATTCTCTTTATAATACCGTTATAACCGTTATAATAATTCTCTTATCTTTATACGGTGGAACGGACTTGACGACAAACAGGGACCTAATTTGTTGCAATTCTTTGCAGCCCAGATTTAGTTTTGCTTATTTTAGATTAGGGGGGTTTTGTTCTCTTTTTTCTCTATTTTTCTTTTTTTCTATTTGTTTTTATATATACATGTTCTCATTTAAACACTTAACTATATTAACATAGAGACCGGGAGATCTATACGCAATGTGTATTTTGACACTGGACCCATACTTAGATTATACTTGTTGTTAATGTAATCCTGATCCCTATGTATCTATATCATTGTTATGTTTATCATTATTTTGGTTTTGTTTCTGAAAAAAAATTATAAAAAGATTTTAAAAGAAAGAATGAGCTATTGAGGGAGAAGGGAATTGGTCAGGAAGGTGACCAAGAACCAGATGGTCACTCTGACAGAGCTCCAGAGTTCCTCTGTGGAGATGGGAGAACCTTGCAGAAGGCAAACTATATCTGCAGCGCTCAACCAATCAGGGCTTTATGGTAGACTGGCCAGACGGAAGCTACTCCTCAGTAAAAGGTGCATGACAGCCCACTTGGAGTTTGCCAAAATGCATGAGAAACACGATTCTCTGTTCTGATGAAACCAAGATTGAACTCTTTGGCCTGAATGCCAAGCGTCACGTCTGGAAGAAACCAGGCACCGCTCATCGCCTGGCCAATATGATATGAAGCATGGTGGTGGCAGCATCATGCTGTGGGGATGCTTTTCAGCAGCAGGAACTGGGAGACTGGACAGGATCAAGGGAAAGCAGAACAGAGCAAAGTCCAGAGAGATCCTTGATGAATATTCTGGACCTCAGACTGGAGTGGAGGTTAACTTAGAAACATAGAAAATAAGTGCAGGAGTAGGCCATTCGGCCCTTCGAGCTTGCACCGCCATTCAATATGATCATGGCTGATCATCCAACTCAGTAGCCTGTACCTGCCTTCTCTCCATACCCCCTGATCCCTTTAGCCGCAAGGGCCACATCTAACCCTCTTAAATATAGCCAATGAACTGTCCTCAACTACCTTCTGCGACAGAGAATTTCAGAGATTCAACACTCTCTGTGTGAAAAAAGTTTTCCTCATCTCGGTCCTAAAAGATTTCCCCCTTATCCTTAAACTGTGACCCCTTGTTCTAGACTTCCCCAACATCGGGAACAATCTTCCCGCATCTAGCCTGTCCAACCCCTTAAGAATTTTGTAAGTTTCTATAAGATCCCCCCTCAATCTTCTAAATTCTAGCGAGTACAAACCGAGTCTATCCAGTCTTTCTTCATATGAAAGTCCTGACATCCCAGGAATCAGTCTTGTAACAGGACAACGACCCTAAGCACACAGCCAAGCCAACCCGCAGTAGTGACTTTGTGACAAGTCTGTGAATGTCCTAGAGTGGAGTTCAGAGCCCGGACACATCCCATCCAACCTGACAGAGCTTGAGAGCATCTGCTGAGAATAATGGAAGAAATTACCGAAATACTGGTGAGCCAAGCTTGTAGCGTCATACCCAAGAAGACTTGAGGCTGTAATCGCTCCCAAAGGTGCCTCAACAAAGTACAGAGCAAATGGTTTGAATACTTATGTAAATGTGATACATCGTTATATATTTGTAATTACTTTCCAAACATTTCTAAACACCTGTTTTTGTTTTTTTATTATGGGGTATTGTATGTAGATTGATGATAAAAAAAAAAATTTAGATTAATACGTAACAAAATGTGGAAAAAGTGAAGGGGGCTGAATACATTCCGAATGCACTTATGTGAAACTGTGTGTGTGACAGGAACTGATTATGTTAGTTTGAGTGTGTGAGAGCATGCGAGTGTGTGTTTGTGAACGACAGTGTGGCAATTTGTCACTCAATACACCAGTCCGTTCAATGTGTGGCTCGTACCCTTGTTCACCGAAGCACGTGCGTTCCATTATTGCCCTCATCATTCATGGTGTGTGTGTCCTACCCTTCTACATCGAGGTCACTCTGTTCCAAACACTCCCTATCATCAATGTCCGCACCCTACCACTTTACTCCAAAGCCCCTTCATTCATGAACACTCACTAGCAATTATAGTGTGTGCCCTACCCTTGTACACCGAATCCTTCTTTTGCTTTGTACGCGGTACGTTCTATCCCACTAACTTGATGGCGTTTTCTGACGAGGTGAGGAAGGTGATTAATGAGCATCAGGTGGTGGATATTTTGGACATGGATTTTAGGGGCATTTGATAAAGTTCCACGTGGTTGGATGATCCAAAAATATGAAGATCCATGGGATTCAAAATGGCTTGTTCGTATGGATTCAGAACTGGTTTACTGATAGAAGACAGAGGGGTTGTTCTGGAAGGTTGTTATTCAAGCTGGACGCCTGTGGCCAGTGGAGTTCCATAGGGATTAATATATATATAGGACGTTAATGTCGACAGGCTGGTTTCTTAAATTTGCTGACGACATAGTCTCCTGGGATTGGGGACTGGGGGGAAGGATGTCAATGTATACGTTACAGAAATGGGAGAAAAAGGGGAAGATTATTGTTAATGACAAGACCCTAAACAGCACTGAAGTGCAGAATGGGATGTCGGAGTCGGAATTAACAGCTCCCTGAAAGTGGCAACACAAGTAGATAGAGTGCTAAAGAAGACATATCGTCATCTCGCCTTCATAGAGATGGGAAGTCACGATGCATCTTTAGACTACTTTGGATTTGGCCACTTTTGTGAGTTATTTGTGCAGTTCTGGTCTAAAACATAGGTGGAAATGTTGTAGAGCGTGCAGAAGAGGTTGACCAGAATAATGACTAGATTAGAGACTGTTAGCTATAAAGCTAGACACAAAAAGATGGAGTAACATCGGGACAAGCAGCATCTCTGGGGAGAAGGAATGGGTGATGTTTCTGGTCGGGACTCTTCTTCAGACTCGAAACGTCACCCATTCCTTTTCTCCAGAGATGCTGCCTGTCCCGTTGAGCTACTCCAGCTTTTTGTGTCTATCTTCAATTTGAACCATCATCTGCAGTTCCTTCTTACACACAACTATAAAGAGAGGTTGGACAAACGTGGATTGCTTTATCTGACTGCGTTCGGCTGGGACAAGGAATGGACGGATGTGGATCATGTTCAGACAGATGAGATCTGTTTACTTTGGCAACATGTCATTAACGCACATTATAGAGGAATAGAGTGTTGAGAGCCAGGAACGCATTGCCAAGGGTGGTGGTGGAGGAAGCCATCATAGTGAGGTTTAAGAATCTTATAAATAAATGCACAATGTATACAGGAACATGGAGCATGTACAGGCAGATGAGATTAGATTATCCGCACTGTGTTCGACGCATAAATTTTGGGGCGATGGGTCGCAGAAACATAGAAACATACAAACTAGGTGCAGGAGCAGGCCATTCGGCCCTTCAAGCCCGCACCACCATTCAATATGATCATGGCTGAACATCCAAAATCAGTACCCCATTTTCGGCTTTCCCCCCATACCCCTTGATTCCCTCAGCCCTAAGAGCTAAATCTAACTCCCTCTTGAACATATCTGGTGGATTGGCCTCCACAGCCTTCTGTGGCAGAGAATTCCACAGATTCACAACTCTCTTGGTGAAAATGTTTTACCTCCTTAATGGCCTACCCCTCATTCTTAAATTGTGACCCCTAGTTCTGGACTCCCCTAACATCTGGAACATTTTTCCAGCATCTACCCTGTCCAATCTCGTTTTATCTTTCCAAAGCTACTCCTCTCATCCTTCTAAATGCCAGCGAATAAAAGCCCAGTCGACCCATTCTTTCATCATACGTCAGTCTGACCATCCCGGGAATTGACCTGGTGTATCGACGCTGCACTCCCTCAATAGCAATAATGTCCTTCCTCAAATTAGGAGACCAAAATTGCCCCAATCCTGTACTGTTCCATGTTCTAAAACAGAGCACACAGCAGTCCATCAGTCGCCTAGGCGGAAATCCTGGGGGGATGGGGGAGACACGCCCCCATGTTTTAAGAAGTGGGGGCCATCCCCCCATGTTTTGTAATTCTGATTTTCAAATTCGGTGAAAAAAACCGACTAAAACCTCCGCTTTCTGCGAGGCCGTGTCGCTGTTAAGTGCTTGTTAAATGTCTCTATGAACATCGCATTAACACGATGTGTCAGCAATTGTGTTTTGACCTTCAAGTATTGCTGAAGCTATTCACGGATAATTTTTAAAGTTGTCTGATGCGGGTACAATTACTATTTGAACTAATTGGACGTATTTGTGGATGGGGAAGATTTAAACGGGTATAATATTTAAACAGGTCAGGTAATTAAAGACACCGGTCGAACGGGTTTCCTGGCTGGCTGGCATTCACGGTCACTCACGTTATTTATTATGTTTTTTCCCATCTATCTCTCTCTCCCCTCCAAGGTTTGTTCTTCTGTTTGCCTCTGTTTCCTTCAGTTTTATTGGTTTTGACAGCAATAGATATTCCAGCTTACAGTTCACCCTGTGTTCTCAATAACTTGTACATTTGACAAACAATCCACTGGGGAGTGGGACCTGAAACCTGGTCGCTTCACTCTCAATTGCAGACTCGCAGGGGGCGGCACCCGGTGGGGCCCAGGAGCCGGAGCGTGGAGTCGGCCTCTCCATCGGGCAAGTGGTTGTGCTCGGGGTCCGGGAGTCGGGGAGCGGCGTCGGAAGCTCCGGTAGGTCGGGCCTCCTCTCCGGTAGGTCGGGCCTCCTCTCCGGTAGGTCGGGCCTCCTCTCCGGTAGGTCGGGCCTCCTCTCCGGTCAGGCGTCGGCAACTGGGTCATGTCCAGAGATCGGTTCGGACGCCGCCTCGACTTCGCTTGGACCCACACTGGGTCGGGCCCGGTGGTCCGCTGGGGCCCGGTGGTCCTGTCGGTCGGGGCTGCAGCTCAGTGAGGCAGCTTTACGAGGACGAGGTTCCGGGTGACATGTGTGTCGGTCCTGGGGGCGCAGCATAGTCAGAGCTGCAGGAACGTTAAAGGAAATATGACGAGAGCATTTAGATACGGTGCTGCACTTACAGGTAAAAAAAACAGATGTAAAGGGGTAGAGCGGACATCCCATGTATCGGATAGGGAAGGTTTAGAAGGTGAGCGACCAAACGCGGGGACATGGAACTCACTTACATTGAGCATGTTGGTCGACATGGTCGATGTGACTGAAGCGCTTCTTTCCTTGCTGTATGGACCCAATGACTCCATGTCCTTTGTCCAGACCGTAGTGAAGACTTCGGGCACATTGGACTTCATCCGTCGGAGAACTGAGTGCAGAGGTCGGGACCTGATATTACAGATGGACCTGAACGTTGGTGGTGCCGCCATTGAATATTGTCACTTTGTCCAGCTTGCTGTAGGACACATACCTTGAAGGTGCAGAGATAAGCTCCGGACACATGGCCAGCACGGGGGCACCTGACGTTGGCCAGCCCAGGACTTTGTTCCCCGGAATGCAGGAGGCTGAGGATCTTAGAAAGGCGTAGAGCTGATCTTATAGAGGTGTATATTATCATGAGGTGAACAGATAAGGTGAATGCACAGAACATGTTCTCCAGCGTAGGGGAATCAACTAACGGAGGACATTGCGTTAAGGTGAGAGGGGAACTATTTTATATGTGTTTGAGGGGCAACATATTCACACAGAGGTTGGCGGGTTTGTGCTGAATTAAATGGCAGAGGAGGGTGCAATTACAGTGTTTAAAAGACATTTGGACATTGGGCCGTGTGTAGTATGTTTAATACAAGAGTTTGAAGACTCCACACAGTATCCCCAGAGCCGGATTTAGATGAAGAGAGGCCCAAGGCTATTCCAGTTGTGAGGCCCCGCCCAATCCCCCAGCCCCACGACTAGAGGAAGATGGAAGAGTGTTTTAAATAATTTGATTAAAGCCAACGATGATGACGTGTGTTTAAAATTCCGCAATTCGCAATTCTTTCTCTAAATGACATAAAATGTTATTGTTAATTACCGTGGTGATTGGGGAAAAAAGCATAACTGTTATAATTAACACTGTAAAAAACTTTTTCCATAACCGAACTTTGTAAACATTTTGTGGAATAAGCAGGAATTTTTAGGAAAATAAAATTGTAAGTTTACTGTTATATTAAAAAACAAAATCAAAAAAACAAAATAAACACAAACAAAAACGTGAGCTTAAAAATATTATTGCCTGGGAAGTGTTAATAAGATGACCATGACTACCTGACAGTGACAGTGTGATACTTTTAAATCCTGCTGTATGTTGTCATTAACCAGTTGGTTTAAAAATATACTAGACTAAATGGGACCAGTTGGGTCCCAGCTTCACACGGGAGGGCTAGTCCCCCAACGCAATATTCCACCTCCCCACCAATTCCAATATTGCTGGCCAGTGGGTGGGGGGTGGGGGCGGATTTCTGAAGCACTAGCATGGGTGTTGTGGGCTGAAGGGACTGGTTTCCAGAGGGCTAGTATGGACATTGTGGACTAAATGGATTCTTGGACTTGCAGTTCAGTGAGTCATGGCTGGTGGGCTGCCAGTTCACTAAGTCATGGCTGGTGGGCTAGCACTTCAGTCACTTACTGCTGTTGGGCTGGCACTTCAGTCACTTACAGCTGTTGGGCTGGCAATCCACTTACTCATGGCTGGTGGGCTGGCTGTCCAGTCACTCACGGCTGGTGTGGTGGCTGTTCACTCAGTCACCCCTCCTCCCTTAATCCCCCCACACTGCTCCTTTCCATTCCCCTCCCCCCTCAACCTCCCCACCAAGCACTCTTAGTGGCTCTCCGCCAGCGCAGCCTTTCCTGCCTATTAGGTTCCCATTGGGAGGAAGAACACGCAGGCATGGCAAGTGGAAAAAGGATGTATTAAAGTTTAGAAATGTGAATGACTCTTAAAATATACCAACAAAAGATAAAACAAAAAATATAACAACTAAATGAAAAGATGTATATAACACAGCAAAGAGTAGCCGGAAGCCAGAGGATTGGGAAACTTTCATAGGGCAACAGAAGGAAACAAAACGGGCAATACGGGCTGAAAAGATGAAGTGCGAAGGGAAGCTGGCCAGGAATATAAAGAAGGACAGTAAACGCTTCTTTAGATATGTTAAGGGAAAAAGAATAGCAAAGTCAAATGTGGGTCCCTTGAAAGCAGACACGGGTGAAATTATTATGGGGAACAAGGAAATGGCAAAAGAGTTGAACAGGTGCTTCGGATATGTATTCACTAATGAAATGACAAACAATCTCCCAGCAGTACTGGAGGACAGAGGATCTAAGGGGGTAGAGGAACTGAAGGAAATTTTCATTAGGCGAGAAATAGTATTGGGTAAGCTAATGGAACTGAAGGATAATAAATCCCCTGGCCCTGATGGTCTGCATCCCAGGACCCTCAGGGAGGTGGCTCTAGAAATAGTGGACGCATTGGTGATCATTTTCCAATGTTCACCAGATTCAGGATCAGCTCCTGTGGACTGGAGGATAGCTAATGTTATCCCACTTTTCAGGAAAGGAGCAAGAGAGAAAACAGGGAATTACAGACCGGTTAGCCTGACTTCGGTGGTGGGAAAGATGCTGGGGTCAATTATTAAAGAGATAATAATGGGGCATTTGGATAGCAGTAAAATGATTAGTCCAAGTCAGCATGGACTTTTCTCCAGTAGATTAATACAGAAAGGCAAGTTTAGGTTTGCCTCAGGTCGCTGTGTATTGAGATAATGAATAACTATAGCATTTGTCTACCAAGGGACGAGAGAGGAAACTAGATTGATCTAAGGGGTATTGACAAATGGCTGATGTCTTTGATATGTAAAATGCCTTGCACCAAATGCCCGATGTCTGTGAGGGGGGAAGTGATGAGAAAGGAAATTAGATTGATCTAAGGGGTATTGACAAATGGCCAATGTCTTTAATATGTAAGATATCTTGTACCATAAGACAAAATGCCTTTGATGTGATGCATTCTGTAGAAATCTTTATTTCCTCTACCTCTGACCATGACTAATGTTTGAGGAAAGTGCTAAGGTGACAAAAAAAAGACTATATAATACGATTTAATTATGTTGTTCGAGGAAGTGGACTGAGGACAGTGAAGTGTCTGTATTGCTCACTTGACTGGAGTACCTTACCACTTCTATCCGCCGATGATAAGTAAAG
Organism: Amblyraja radiata; assembly: GCF_010909765.2. Taxonomy (NCBI): domain Eukaryota; kingdom Metazoa; phylum Chordata; class Chondrichthyes; order Rajiformes; family Rajidae; genus Amblyraja; species Amblyraja radiata. Next base: position 67,282 of record NW_022630559.1, on the reverse strand, counting down.
TTTTGAACTGGTCTACCAAAACGTTTGTAGATTGTCTGTTTATTAAGAAGCAAACCTGTTTGATTGTTATAAAAGTAACATTTTCATTGGCTTTTTTTGACAGGCTTCGCTGGGATCCCATCAACAACTGACTGTGCAAGTGGTTGCAGAGGCTGCCGGGATTGGAAGGGAGACAACTGAGCTCTCTCGGTCCCCTTGTAAGACCGACTCCCCTAGAAACTCCCGGGAACATCTGTGATCCTTCTACAGAGATTGATCGAGGTTCCCCGCCGAGATTCTTAATACAAACAACAAAGGTAAGACGTTGGGCTTTGTGTATGTATTTTTAAGAAGGGCTTGTGTGTATTTTTAAGAATTGAGCGGTTTCTCTCCCTTGTTCTATCACTATTTTTGTTTTCCCTCTCTCTCTCTCTCTCTCTCTCTCTCTCTCTTTCTGTCTATCTCTCTCTTTGTTTTCTCTTCATCTCTCTCTCTACTAGATTAGATTAGATTAAACTTTATTAATCCCCTTATTCAGGGGAAATTCTGATGTCCTTGCAGCACACTAATAAAAATACAACATAGCATTCAAAAAGAAGTTCAACACAAAAACATCCCCCCACAGTGATTCCCTATTGAGGCCTCCACAGTCGCCGCCACGGCGCCCGATGTTCTCGCCGGGTGATGGTGCACCGGCGTCGGGAGAACCCCCAGCGGCTTGGGGTGCCAGGAACGGCTGCCTTCCCACCGGAGACCGCGGCTTCCAAGCCAACAGACCGCGCCGAACGGAGCTCCACACACTGGTGATCTCGGCGAGATGTAAAGTTCAGCGCCGCAGCTGGCCGCTCCGCTGCACCGCGGCTCCACGATGTTCTCATCTGCGGTCCCAGCATACTGGAGTTCCAGCGCGGCGACCCAGGAAAGGCATCGCCCGCTCCACGACAGCGCCCCAGCGCTGCGCCGCCGCCAAAGCCGATGTTCTGCGCCGCCGCCAAAGCCGATGTTCTGGCCAGGTCCCCTCAGGGAAACGTCGCTCCAGGACCCGCTGGTAGGCTGCAAGGACGGGTCGAAGTCGCTGCTCGGAGGAAGGCAACCCCTCCGGCCAGGTAGTAGCAATGTTACAACATTTTGAGATTTTAAAAATCAAGTCTGTAATTTATCCCATCAGATAAAGCATAAAAATAAGTTTAATTTGACACCTAATTCACTTTCATATCTCAAGTATTTAAAAAGTTATGGCCATTTTCATACTGGGAAATGAGCATCTTGTTCCCTATTGATTTTCTATGGACATAACAAAAAAGCTGTGATCGTGAACAGTCAAAAGCCCATAACTTTCTTAAAAATTAAGAGAACTGAATGAAATTTTCAGTTATCATAGATTGAAGCATTCTGAAACAAATATAAAATAATCTTACTTGGATGACCTGAAATTAAAGCATATAATTAGTTAGTTACCTAATTGTAGCTAATTTCAGACTTCAATTACTAGATCTAAACATCTATCCATTTCTTAATAAATGATTAACATTTTTAAATAGCCTAAATGTCCAAATAATATTCACAAATAATTCACAATAAAACATGATTTTTAAATCTCATTTACATTAATTTATAGGCCAAATGGAAGGAATTTAGTGTTTAATTGCTGTAAATAAATGCCTATTTAAATCAGCTTTCCAGTGGGTCCCTGTGAACGCGCTGGTTTAGAACGTTAACATTGCGGTAGATTTGTGCCCCAAATGCCGAGAAAAATACAGCGGGATATAATGGGCCCAAATTGAGCTACTCGCAATATTAAACTTAGTATAAAGGGATCTTTAGAAGCCCTTTTTAATGTAAAAATATACAACCTAACTTCAGTTGTTTGCTTTATGAGACCCTGCGGTTGCTGGCTGTCGCGGGTTTAGAGATTGATTTTTAAACTACTATAACTATTATTCAAGGCCTTTAAACCTAATAATAGCTTTTGCGACGGGGTCTTCCAGCGATTTTTCGTTAATAATTAACTAGGCTGAACATTTTCGATTGGAACAGCTTAGAGAAAATCGCGTTTTAAACCCGCCCCCTCTAAACGGCGCCAAAATCGCGCACACCCGCAGCGGCAGATCTTCAACGACGCTTCAAGTAGGCTTTGCAACATACCTACAGGTAGGGACTCGAAAAGCAGTTCCCCCCTTCCCCCCCACCACCCCCCACACATAGAAAGATTACACCCCCTGACTGTACACTCAACGTACTAAAAATAATAAAAAAGAAGGGGGAAAAAACGGACAGCTGCAGGACAGGCAGCCGTTCAGGACAGCGCCTCCTCCGGATACAAAGGGCACATCAGCCTTGTTGAGACATCCGTGGTTTGTCGGGTTGAGATACAGGGGACGAGGTGTGCGCCTGGCTTGTTGAGACATCCGAGGAGTTGTCTGGTTGAGAAATAAGCGGCGTTATTTTTTTTAAAGAGTTAAGAAGTCTGCCAAGTTGAGAAACTGGATTCTCGATTAGCTGGTCTGCCTGGTTGAATTACTTGGGACGGTGTTTTTTAAAGGTTTAAGAAGGTTTAAGGAAAAAAAAGAAGTCTGCCAAGTTGAGAAACTGGGGTATCGATTAGCGGGTCTGCCTGGTTGACATATTTGGAACGGTTAAGAATTGAGAAGTCTGCTTTTTCTTTCACTTTCTCTTTCTCTTTCTCTCTTTCTCTCTCTCTTTCTCTCTATCTATCTATGGGGAATGCTCTGGATAACAGTGAAGGGGGAAATCCCCGTCCAACATGTGTGTTATTTGAATCCTAAGTACAATAAGAAATTTAGAATGTTACGTTACAAGTTGACCAAACGATTAGGGGATGAAGCCTGGCCAGAAGGGGGCACATGGAATATAGAGACAATTAAAAAAGCTGAAATGTTGATATGGGAAAGGAAGGCAGGAATGGAAAGGAAGAAAGGAAGTAAAGCATGGAAAGCGGAAGCAGAGAAGAAGCATGAGGAGAGTAGAGATCGAAGTTGGATGGATACTGCATGTAAACAAGGGATAGATTTAACAAATAAGGATGGCACTAAGTAATAAGGATGGCATTAAGTATTGCAACTAGAATGCCAGTGGGTGGAGGAACAAGAGAAAATAATTAAGAGACAGGCGGGAGGTGAGAAACAGGTGATTGTTAGTAAAAATAAACCCAGTACTGATAATTCTTCTGGAGGAGACTTCATGTCTGGCACGAAGACCATGTTTGGTAGTGAAGACGAGGAGTTAGATAATCCTGGGAGATGTCCACCTCCCTACATCCTACCAGTAGCAATGGCATCCTTACCTTTGGCAGCTCTGTCAGTAATATCCGTGTATCCCGAAGTTCCGACCTTACAAAGCTACGGTGAAATACTAAGGGAAGACATGAGTGAGCTAACGGAAAGTGTCCAAAATGTAGCGATTAACACAGTGGGATCAATTGGGGAGTGAGTAAAAACACACCCTAGAAGGACTGCACAGAACCTCCCTATGAGAGCGGTGCCAAACCCTGGGGCAGGAGACGACAATCAGAATGATACCATGCAAATATACGCACCGTGGAACCACATGAGGAATGGATGATACGGGATAAAGCCCCAGATCGCCATAAGACCCCGCAGAAATTTGCAGAATACCTCTGCAGTACGTTAGAATATTATCAGGCTACGGACCGTGATATTTGGTCCATGACTATGTCACTTTTGTCAGCGGCCGAACAACAGAAGTGGAAGGATGTTATGAAACATCAGACATGGCAGACACTAAAAGCGTGCAAGGGCATGCAGACAAGGCAGTTTGTGTAGATTTGATAATGACCAGTCTATTTGAATGTTTGAAGAAGCCAATTAACATGTCGGTGGTCCTCGATTGTAAGCCCGGTCCAAAGGAAGACCCCAGTCGTATCTGGATCGTTTCACTAGTATCTATGGGACCTATGCAGGAGACTCTGTATACAATGCGGGCAATAGGTCCCCAGCTTTTAATGCTGTAACCAAGATGAGGAAAACATTTTTCACACAGAGAGTGGTGAATCTCTGGAATTCCCTGCCACAGAAGGTAGTTGAGGCCAGTTCATTGGCTATATTTAAGATGGAGTTAGATGTGGCCCTTGTGGCTAAAGGGATCAGGGGGTATGGAGAGAAGGCAAGTACAGGATACTGAGTTGGATGATCAGCCATGATCATATTGAATGGCGGTGCAGGTTTGAAGGGCCAAATGGCCTACTCCTGCACCCATTTTCTATGTTTCTATGTTAATGAGTTGTCTCCCGCTTAAAGTACAGTCAATGATTATAACAGACTTAAACTGGTCAGACCACGACATCACCCAGATGAGACGTGCAGTAGCTGCCTTTTGGGTTGACGGTGCCGGAAACACTGCTGCCACCAGTGCACCCAGAATAAAACCAGAATATTATATGTGGGATCCAGCAACTGAGGAATCCTACCAGGCTCTGGCTATGAGACCAACATCAGATTTGGGCGGCATCACCTTCAGCGGTGCTGCAGTTCTGTAATTTGCCTGTGTGCGCATCTTTGGCGCCTTTGAGAGGGGGGCTGGTTTACAATGCCGTTTTTTCCCAGCCTGTTCAAATCGATTTTTGTCAGGCTGTTTAGCTGCTGTAGAATAATCGCCCCGACATCGGTTTTATTAATTTTTTTTAAACTGCACTGGAAAATTTAATAGCAGGAGTAATTTAAAAATCAACTTCTAAAGCCATCAACACCGACAACGTGGACGGATTTAACGGATTCTACGCTAGATACACCCTGTCATCATTTAGTCCATGTCCCTTGAAAAACATTCCTATCCATCTATATGTCCAAATGGCACCTATTCTTTTTCTCCAAAGACGCTGCCTGTCCCACTGAGTTGCTCCAGCATTTTGTGTCGATCAAATGTCTTTAAATGTTGTTATGGTGCCTGCCTCAACTACCTCCTGTGGAATCTCATTCCATATTCCCAGTTCTTCAATAATATAAAGAGTAAGAAAGAGGCAAGAGTGGACATTGGAATGCTGGAAAATGATGCAGGTGAAGTGATAAAGGGAAATAAAGATATGGCAGTGGACTTGAATAACTTTTTTGTGTCCGTCATCACAGTGGAAGACACCAGCAATGTGCCTGAAATTCAAGAGAGGGGAGAAGTAATAGGAGTGGCTATTACTAGGGATACGGTGCTTGGGAAGCTGAAAGGGCTAAAGGTGGATAAGAGGGACTGCACCCTAAGGTTCTGAAAGAGGTGGGTTTGGAGATTGTGGAATCACTAGAGTCAGGAAAGGTTCTGGATGATTGGAACATTGTGAATATTACCCCGCTGCACAAGAAGGGAGCAAAGCAGAATAGTGGGAACTATAGGCTGGTTAGTCTGACTTTGGTGGTTGGTAAGATTTTAACCATATAACCATATAACAATTCCAGCATGGAAACAGGCCATCTCGGCCCTTCTAGTCTGTGCCGAACACTTACTCTCACCTTGTCCCATCTACCTGCACTCAGACCATAACCCTCCATTCCTTTCCCATCCATATTACTATCCAATTTATTTTTAAATGATAAAATCGAACCTGCCTCCACCACCTCCACTGGAAGCTCATTCCACACAGCTACCACTCTCTGAGTAAAGAAATTCCCCCTCATGTTGTCCTTAAACTTTTGTCCCTTAATTCTCAAATCATGTCCTCTTGTTTGATTCTTCCCTACTCTCAAAGGAAAAAGCTTATCCACGTCAACTCTGTCTATCCCTCTCATAATTTTAAAGACCACTATCAAGTCCCCCCTTAACCTTCTGCACTCCAAAGAATAAAGACCTAACTTATTCAACCTTTCTCTGTAACTTAGTTGTTGAAACCCAGGCAACATTCTAGTAAATCTCCTCGGTACTCTCTCTATTTTGTTGACATCTTTCCTATAATTTGGCGACCAAAATTATACACTAAATTCCAGATTTGGCCTCACCAATGCCTTGTACAATTTTAACATTACATCCTAACTTCTATACTCAATGCTCTGATTTGTAAAGGCCAGCACATGAAACGCTTTCTTTACCACCCTATCTACATGAGATTCCACCTTCAGGGAACTATGCAGTTATTCCCAGATCCCTCTGTTCAACTGCATTCCTCAATTCGCTACCATCTACCATGTACGTCCTATTTTGATTTGTCCTGCCAAAATGTAGCACCTCACGCTTATCAGCATTGAACTCCATCTGCCATCTTTCAGCCAAATGGTCATATCCAAATGGCCTAAACCTCTCTGTAGAGTCCATGATAAAGAATGAAGTTATGTACTTAGAAGTTCATGATAAAATAGGCCAAAGTCTGAAGGGTTTTATGGTCTTGCCTGACAAACGCTGGAATTCCTTGAAGAGGTAAATAGCAGGACAGACAGTCAGTAGATGTTATTTACCTGGACTTTCTGAAAGCCTTTGATAAGGTGCCACATGTGACCCAGTTAGGGAAGGGGCAGATACTAGCATGATGGCAGGTTGACAGAAGACAAATAGTGGCAATAAAGGGGGCTTTTTCTGGTTGGCTGCCAGTGACTAGCTGAGTTCCGCAGGACTCGGTGCTAGGGCCGCTACTCTTCACTTTGTATATTAATGACGTGGACAAGGGAATTGAAGGCTTTGTGGCCAAGTTTGCGGAAGAAACAAAAATAGGTGGAGGAGCAGGTGGTGTAGAGAAAGCAAGGACTCTACAGAAGGACTTGGACAGGTTGGGAGAGTGGGCAGAGAAGTAGCAGATGGAAAATATTGTAAAGAATAAAGGCCTAGATGAGTTTATAATTGGGGAGAGAATCCAGAAATTGGAGATGCAAAGTTAATCTGCAAGTCGAATCGGTGATAAAGAAAGCAAACATAAAGCTAACAATTATTTTGAGAGGCTCGAATACAAAAACAGGGATGTAATGCTGAGTCAGGCACTGGCCAGGCCACATTTGGAATATTGTGAGCAATTTTGGGCACCGTATCTGAGGAAGGATGTTGTGGCTTTGGAGAGGGCCCAGAGGTGGTTTACAACAATGATCCCAGGAATGAGTGGGTTAATATATGATGAGCGTTTAGTGCCACTGGTGCTCTACTCGCTGGAGTTTAGAAGAATGAGGGGGGACCTCATTGTAACGTACAGAATAATGAAAGGCTAGGATAGAGTGGATGTGGAGAGGATGTTTCCACTGGCGGGAGAGTCTAGGACTAGAGGTCATAGCCTCAGAATTAAAAGATGTTCTTTTAGGAAGGAGATGAGTAAGAATGTCTTTAGTCAGAGGGTGTTGAATCTGTGGAATTCTTAGCCATAGAAGGCTGTGGAGTCTGTCAGTGGATATTTTTTAGGCAGAGATAGATAGATTCTTGGCAGGAGAATGGGATTAGGACGGAGAGATAGATCAGGCATGATTGAATGGGGGAGTAGACTTGATGGGCCAAATGGCATAATTCTGCTCATATCACATGATATGACCTTATGACCATGTTGACTATTCATAATCAGTCCTTGCTTTTCCAAATGCAGATATACCTTGTCGCTCAGAATACCCTCTATTAACTGACCCATTATTTAAAACAAATGTAGGTCCCTTGCAGTCAGAAACAGGTGAATTGATCATGGGGAACAAGGACATGGCAGACCAATTGAATAACTACTTTGGTTCTGTCTTCCCTAAGGAAGACATAAATAATCTGCCGGAAATAGCAGGGGACCGGGGGTCAAATGAGATGGAACTGAATGAAATCCTGGTTAGCCGGGAAGTGGTGTTAGGTAAATTGAATGGATTAAAGGCCAATAAATCCCCTGGGCCAGATAGGCTGCATCCCATAGTACATAAGGAAGTAGCCCCAGAAATAGTGGATGCATTAGTGATAATTTTTCAAAACTCTTTAGATTCTGGAGTAGTTCCTGAGGATTGGAGGGCAGCTAATGTAATCTCGCTTTTTAAAAAGGGAGGGAGAGAGAAAACGGGGAATTACAGACCAGTTAGTCTAACATCGGTAGTGGGGAAAATGCTAGAGTCAGTTATTAAAATGAAATAGCAGCACATTTGGAAAGTGGTGAAATCATTGGACAAAGTCAGCATGGATTTATGAAAGGTAAATCATGTCTGACGAATCTTATAGAATTTTTCGAGGATGTAACAAGTAGAGTGGATAAGGGAGAACCAGTGGATGTGTTATATCTGGACTTTCAGAAGGCTTTCGACAAAGTCCCACATAAGAGATTAGTATACAAACTTAAAGCGCACGGTATTGGGGGTTCAGTATTGATGTGGATAGAGAACTGGCTGGCAAACAGGAAGCAAAGAGTAGGAGTAAACGGGTCCTTTTCACAATGGCAGGCAGTGACTAGTGGGGTACCGCAAGGCTCAGCACTGGGACCCCAGCTATTTACAATATATATTAATAATTTGGACGAGGGAATTGAATGCAACATCTCCAAGTTTGCGGATGACACGAAGCTGGGAAGCAGTGTTAGCTGTGAGCAGGATGCCAGGAGGCTGCAAGGTGACTTGGATAGGTGAATTATTGAACACCTCTGCTCAGTCCGCCATAACCTATCTGATCTCTCGGTTGCTCAGCACTTTAACTCCCCCTTCCATTCTCAATCTGACCTTTCTGTCCTGGGCCTCATCCATTGTCAGAGTGAGACCCAGCACAATTTGGAAGAAGCGCACCTCATATTTTGATTGGGTAGCTTACACCCCAGCAGTATGAACATTGACTTCTCTAACTTCAAATAGCCCATGGCTGAAGAAGGGTCTCGACCCGAAACGTCACCCTTTCTTTCCATGATCATATTGAATGGAGGTGCAGGCTCGAAGGGCCGAATGGCCCACTCCTGAACCTCTTATCTATGTTTCTATGTTACTATAACTGATGTTAGACTCAACCGGCCTGCAGTTCCCTGGCTTATTCCTCCAGTGTTCTTAAACAAAGGCACATCAGCCACATTCCAGTCATCCGATATCTCACAGCTTGCCAAGAAACAACATTCTTCGCCATGACTAAGCAATTTCTTATCCAGCTCCCTAAAACATGCAAGGGCGCACCTGGTTAGCTCCTGGAGCATCAAGAACATCAACACCTCCTCTTCTGTAATGTCAATAGCTTTCTGGATGTTCCAGTTTTGCCTTTTCAATTTCCAAACACAAACTGGTCTCCTGTATCCCACATACCGCAGGGGATTTGTTTGATCCCAGCTTCCTAAACATGACATGCGCCTCCATATATTTTCTGACTAGTGTCTCAAATCCCTCCTCGGCCAGAGTTACCTAACCCTGCTGCTGTGATGTAACTGGAAAGATTATTTGTGATATTACAGCACATACACAGGTTGCTAAACAACCCTGGTTTCCACAAGGTTATTCATCAACTCTGCTCAGACAGAATGAAAAGGCAGCATCTAGTGAGGAAAGCAAATGACATATTGGCATGTATTAGAAACATAGAAACATATGTACAGGAGTAGGCTATTCAGCCCATCGAGACAGCACCGCCATTCAATATGATCATGGCTGATCATCTAAAATCAGTACCCCGTTCCTGCTTTTTCCCCACATCCATTGATTCCGTTAGCTCTAAGAGCTAAATCTAACTCCCTCTTGAAAACATCCAGTGAATTGGCCTCCACTGCCTTCTGTGGCAGAGAATTCCACAGATACACTACTCTCTGGGTGAAAATGATTTTACTAAATACAGTCCTAAATGGCCTAGCCCTTATTCCTAAACTGCGATCCCTGGTTCTGGACTCCCCCAACATCGGGAACATGTTTCCTGCATCTAGCCTGTCCAATCCTTTAAGAATTTTATATATCGAATTCGCAATGGATTGCAATGGAGTTGCAGTTCAGAAATATACATTTTTCTTGACATTTGTACAGTGTCTGAAGATGTCTGAAGTCGGGTCTTGACTCAAAACACCACCTATTCGTTTTCTCCAGAGATGCTGCCTGACCCGCAGAATTACTCCAACATATTGTGTCTATCAACTGGATGGATAATTGTCTTTGTGGAAGGAAGCAGAGGGTGGTGGTGGGTTGTTTTCCAACTGGAGGCCGGTGATTTGTTGTTTGCCTCAGGGATTGGTGTTGGGCCCATTGCTGTTTGAGGTTTATATTAACGTTTTGGTTGAGACCACACAAAGCATGGAATGTCTGCCATAAGGCCCTGTTGTGACTAGCACAATGAACACACGTCCGCCATCTTGTAAGAAAGATTTAATCTGAACAACCAACTGAGACTTCTAGAAGGTCACCCAACCTCAGTCACGAGGCACAGGAACATTTGCCAGCTTTTGCTTTTGGCCTCAAGGGGCGCTGGCGTTTATATTACATATTTATCATACAAGCGTTAACTTTTAAGAAGATCTCCGTGCACTCCACTGCGCCCACCGAGCCGGTCAGCAACCCTGTAGCGTGGCCATTTTAATCATCTTGCGAGTGGGATTTTGTGAAACGCGATCGTTTGGAATGTTGCGGTTGCGGTGCATTTAAACCCCATATCGGCATGAAAAATACTGCTCGTTCGTATGGGTCCTAAGTCATCTTTTCGCAACGTAAAATTTTGATTAAAGGCATCCTAAGAAGCATGTTTATATGTAAAATAAACGTCTTTCCTTTACCTGTCCCAACAGGGAGCGGACGATGCCTTACCAGGTCGCCGTTGGGTAAACTCCGGAGTGCTGAGGACGCCGACTCCCAACATCGCGGAGCTGTGGCTGCGGGCGTCCGGCCGCGGGCGGCACTGGATTTGGAGCGCCGCGGAGCCAGGGATCGAGTTCGCCGGGGTCGGAGCTCCAACCGGCGCGGCCTGAGGGCTACGAGTGCCCCGGGTTGCGGTCTCCGGTCTCCGGGGAGGAAGCAGCCGCTCCAGACTTTCCACGCCGCTTGAGGAATTGTTTCACCCGACGCCGGGGTTCCATCTTTCCCTGCAAGAGGGCCCTGAAAATCATCGGACTTGCTGCAAGACCACAAATGGGCCCCTGACCTCGGATGTTTCAGATGAAGAGGACTTAACTTTCTGGTGCCTTTCCCCACAGTGGAAAGTTTGATTCTGCTGTGGGGGGACGTTTGTGTTGAACACTATAATGTGTTGTGTCCATTTTCTTTATTTTTTTGTTAACCTTTTTCTATGGTATGGAAACTTATTCGCTATTTTATGTAAAGCACTTTGGTGTCAATGCTAGTTGACTTAAAACGTGCTATATATATAAAACTTACTTACTTACTTACTTTTTTGTGCTATCCTGCATTCTGTATTGAGCACTCCACGGATTGTCTGACAACCCGCGGCACAGGAAATCGTCTCGGTTCTTCAAGTCAATGACTTGATGTATCATGCAGACGCTGGTCTCCTGAGTCACAGGCTGTACCAGCAAGTTTTATGCTTTGAATAACCATATAGGTTCTGTATAATTCCCTATATTAGTGGAAACCATGGCTGCATATGTTAGTCAGGCAGATTGAGGCCTGAAGCGGTGTCTTGCTGGATAAATTGCAACCCCAACAAATATATCGATATTCGATGTTCCATCGAGCCAAAATGACATTAAATACTTTGTAGTCCAACATCCATCCTGTGTTTCATAGATTTCACATGGGATAGTAGTTTCAAAATAAGATTAGGTAAATATCACAGGATATTTAAACTTCATAGCACCCATGTGACAAACATATGCCACCCCCATAGTGTATCAACTTGGAGTTGAGCATGCAGATTTTGCACATTCTTACAATAACCTTTAACGTGTAGAATGCACCGAGTTATAGGTAGTTGATACCAATACTGAAAATTCGTACTTATGCAACCCGCATCCGCCTCCGGAACTGGAGATGGCATACCATACTTCTCATCTTTGAGCATTAGTATCAATTGTAATACTAAGTATACCCGACCAAAAATACTGGAGCAATGCTGAATACTGCCACCATCATGATTTTGGTAGCTTCAGCTGAGAATAGCATAGGTTTATTTGTAATTACCTATATGGTACTAGAGAGGTTAATTATTTGCTTGTTTTAACTCCAGGAAATGCAAAGCCCAATTTGTACTGCTGATACACAGCTGCTATATTGTTAACTACATCTTGATGAAATAGAAAGTTGCTTAATAACCAACGAGGTTGTTGCAGGCTTCTGTTAATTGCATCTCTTGCTCCAGGGCGGAATCCCTTGTTAGTTGATAGTTAAATGTTAATCCCAATAATCAGTAGTTCTGATTGGTATCAACTTTAAATTTAATTGGATGGGTGGGACCCTGATTCTTCAAATATAGTTTGGGCCTATAACAGTTAATTTTAGCAAAACCCAGCATTTAACATATAACCATATAACCATATAAATTGAAGCATTTAACATCATTCCAGATAAATGATAACTAATGTTCTTGAGCTCTGAGCAGACCAAGCTCCATTTGGAAATTTGGTAAATAAACCTGGGAACTGTAGTTAGCCTATGTTGCAACGCTTTAACTGTTATTATAGCCCCATCCAGGTAAATTTCAATATCTCTGGCTATTCCAGTGAATGGGAACTGCATAGCATGCATCTTTGAGCTTGATGCTTGCCATATAGCTCCTATAAAACAGTTGTTAGACCGTAACAAAATTCACTATAATGAAAATCTGTACTGCACATATGAGTTAAACCTGGATGAAGTGACGTCCTCCATCTGTCACCTGTCCTGAAAGGCAATCCTTCCCATCTTGGTGAGACCACACCTGGAGTATTGCGTACTGTTTTGGTCTCCTAATCTGAGGAAAGACATTCTTGCCATAGAGGGAGTACAGAGCAGGTTCACCAGACTGATTCCTGGGATGTCAGAACTTTCGTATGAAGAAAGACTGGATAGACTCGGTTTGTACTCGCTAGAATTTAGAAGATTGAGGGGAGATCTTATGGAAACGTACAAAATTCTTAAGGGGTTGGACAGGCTAGATGCAGGAAGATTGTTCCCGATGTTGGGGAAGTCCAGAACAAGGGGTCACAGTTTAAGGATAAGGGGGAAATCTTTTAGGACCGAGATGAGGGAAACTTTTTTCACACAGAGAGTGGTGAATCTCTGGAATTCTCTCCAGCAGAAGGTAGTTGAGGCCAGTTCATTGGCTATATTTAAGAGGGAGTTAGATGTGGCCCTTGTGGCTAAAGGGATCAGGGGGTATGGAGAGAAGGCAGGTACAGGATACTGAGTTGGATGATCAGCCATGATCATATTGAATGGCGGTGCAGGCTCGAAGGGCTATTTGGGTGCAATTGGTCACAACTTCCCCAAAAGAGGTCCCAATGATCCAGAAACTTGAATCCATACCCACTGCACCAGTCCCTCATCCACTCATTTATCCTCCACCTCGCTCCATTCCTACTCTCATTGTCACGTGGCACAGGCAGTAATCCTGAGATTGTCACCTTTGCAGTCCTTCTCCTTAACTCTCTACCTAACTCCCTAAATTTTTCTTTCAGGACCTCTTCTCTTTTTCTACCTATGTCGTTGGTACCTATATGTACCACAACCTCAGGCTCCTCTCCCTCCCATTTCAGGATTTCTTGGACACGTTCAGACACATCCCTGACCCTGGCACCAGGGAGGCAAACTACCAACCGGGTCTCCTGACTGCTTCCACAGAATCGCCTATCTGACCCCCTAACTATAGAGTCCCCTAATACAATTGCCCTCCTCTTCTTTTCCTTACCCTTCTGAGCAACAGGACCGGTCTTCGTGCCGGAGGCCCAGCCACTGTCGTTACCTCCAGGTAGGCTGTCTCCCCCAACCGTACACAAACAGGAGAACTTATTTTCAAGGTGTATAGCCACCGGGGTACTCACTAGTCCCTGCCGCTGCCCATTGCCCTTCCTAACAGTGACCCACTTGTCTGCCTCCCGTGGTCTTGGAGTGACCACCTCTCTATAACTCCTCTCGATCCACCTGGCGCAGATGTGGACGTCTGGAGAGCACTCAGACTCCATGACCTCCCACATCTGACATCCAGAACAGTAAACTGCTGGGAAGGTATCATTACACCCACAACGTTTAGCCCAGTAATGTAACCCTAGCTTGCCCCTGGCCCTCATTCTCCCGCCTTACCCTGGATACAATACAAAGTCTTACCCGGGATACAAGCCAATCAGCTGCTTCCTCTGGTCCGTTCGACCAATCAGCGGCATCCTCAAGCCCACTTAATTTGAATTGATTGGGGCCGATCATGGCTGATCATCCCCAATCAATAACCCGTGCCTGCCTTCTCCCCATATCCCTTGACACCACTAGCCCCTAGAGCTCTATCTAACTATCTTAAATCAATCCAGTGAGTTGGCCTCCACTGCCCTCTGTGGCAGTGAATTCCACAAATTCACAACTCTCTGGGTGAAAAGTTTTTTCTCACCTCAGTCTTAAATGGTCTCCCCTTTATTATAAGACTGTGGCCCCTGGTTCTGGACTCGCCCAACATTGGACACATTTTTCCTGCATCTAGCTTGACCAGTCCTTTTATAATTGTGTATGTTTCTATAAGAACTCCCACATCTTTCTAAATCCCCGTTGTAGCGTGACGTGCGCGTGAATGTTTAATTCGTGCAATGGAAGAATGATAGAACTGGACTTGGTTACAAAACTTAACTGGATGTTCTGTGAGGCTTTTAAAATGAACTGGATCAGTTGTATTTAAGGGACATATTCGTGGTGGAGAATGGAAGGAGGAAAGGGGAGGGGGAGAGGGGGGAGGGAAGGGGAGAGGGGTGAGGGGAGGAGGAGGAGGGAGAGGAGAGGGGGGGGGGGGGTGAATCCTTGAAATAAACAAATGCACAGGCGTTAAAACCGAGTAAAGATGTGCACGAATAAGCCAGAGGAGTTTGATTTCAGAAATACCGGCAAGTATAAACACAATGAGCAAGTTTGAAATATGTTTAATGCAATAATTTACATACTGGAGAATTGCGATGGGGAAACGAGGCCGACATTGTGAAGAGAACTTAAAGGTAATGCTGGGAGAGATAGATTTAGTAAGTGTTTTGTTTTTCACGAATTAGCTAAGGGCGCGATGTGCTGACGTCACCCAATGGGTGAGGCAGCATCTTTGGACAACATGGAGGTGACATCTCGGGTCAGGACCGTTCTTCTTCCCGCGTCTAGTTCACGAAATAGAGCCAGATAAATGGGATCATGGTATTCTCAATAATTTTCAGGGAGAGAAAGGTAAATAAAATGATAGGAAAAGAAGCAGGATGAAAGAAGGACAAAGAGACATTGATAACTGATGAATTGTTTGGAAAGTACATAATCCGCATGTTGTCATTGGGTTCTGATAATATTAAAATACTTCGTGTTCTCTCAGAGTATTCCCCAGTGCGTACTGCAAGGGTCTTGGATAAAGCGACGTTTGAGAAACTCACCACTGCACGACGAGGTTTTCTATGTGCGCTGCCCGATCGGAGCTGTAATTAACAGGGTCGGTGCCTGGTGTGAAAGTGTGATTCAGGGTTCAGGTCAAACACACCTGGACAAAAGCTAGCCGCTGTTATGAACAGTGAAGCTACACTGAGCTGCACGACCTGACATATCTAGACCAGGCCCGCCACCTGTTGTCTGCCCTATAATGTTGCAGCAACACACAACCGCGTTCACTCACTGACGTTTTCTGTGAATCAAACAAGAACCGTTCCACGCGGCAAAGGCGCCACTTCATGCAGCGGTGGCGCAGCGGTTGAGTTCCTGCCTCACAGGACAAGAGACCTGGGTTCGATCCTGACCACGGTGCTGTCTGCACGGAGTTTGATCGTTCTCCCCGTGACCTGCGTGGGGTTTCTCCGGATGCTCCGGTTTCCCTCCACACTCCAAAGACGTACAGGTTTGTAGGTTATTTAGTTTGGTAGTTTGAAAGTTGTCCCTAGTGTGTGTAGCATAATGTATCGATGGTCGGCATGGACTCGGTGGGCCGAAGGGCCTCTTTCCGCTCTGTATCTCTAAACTAAACTAAGCTAAACGAAAGGAAACTTCAATAAACCACAATCCATCGCAATCAGACGTAACTTAGCAAACGATAACCCACCTTCACTAAACAGCTAAGTTTAGATGCCGGAAATACCGCACATGGTATCGTTTCCATTGTCGGCGCGGCTTTTACTTTGGAAACAGTGCGAAGATGCCTATGTTGAGACACCACCGGGTACAACCGATTATTTATCTGAAAACCTTACCGGGTGGAAACTAACTTTCGCGAGCAATTGCAGCCACCGACGAGAGCAGCAAATCAATGCCCGACAGTGTCGTGCCCCGACCCGAAACATCACTGCTCCCACTCTCCAGAGATGCTGCCTGACCCGCTGAGTTACTCCAGCACTTTGTGCCGGTCTATCTGCCCCATAATATTGTGACGGCTGTTTCAACCCCGGCACCGTTTATACAGATAGTCACAACAAGCTGGAATAACTCAGCGGGTCAGACAGCATCAGTGGAGAAAAGGAAGAGGTGACGTTTCGGGCCGCGATCCTTCTTCAGTTATTACAGCATATGTGTGTTACCTTGCGTGTGTTACTCAGGAGAATTCGTGAATAACTCGGGAAAGTGGGACAGGCCTTTATAATTAGATTTACTGAAGACTTTTGATAAGACGTTACCTCAGAATGGAGTCGGCAGTCAATGATGGTTGGCGTAGTGTCCATTCAGAGAGGATGCATGAGCAGATTTTCGTTTTTAGTTTAAAGGTACAGCGTGGCCCACCGACCGAGAAATACATCAAATTATAGGAGGCATAGATGCGGTCGACAGGTAGATGAGCGGGACCAGGCATAGTTACAGATAATTATGAGATATATCGATCAGGTAGACGGTCAGAACCTTATTTCCACAGGATGGAAATGACTAACACGAGAGGGCATAGCTTTGTGAGTGGTACGTTCTCCACCAGTCTGAGCTGTTGATCCTGTCATCAAGATATCGGTGTGTAGGGAGGAACTGCTGCTTTAAACCGAAGCAGAAAGACAAAACAAAGCTGAAGTAAGTCGGGGCGATCGAAGCTCCCGCGATCGAAGCTCCTGCGGTTGGAGCTCCCGAAGTCGCTCCCGAACCAATGAGACTCAACAAGACGACGTTGAAGCTTGTACGACTTGGATGGCGGATGGGTGGAGATAGAGGGAATGCAGGGGTTACTTGAAGTTAGATAAATCTGGGTTGTAAACTGCCCGAGTGAAATATGAGATGATGTTCCTCCAATTTGCGTTTGGCCTCAATCTGACAATGGAGGAGGCCCAGGACAGAAAGTTCAATTTGGGAATGAAAAGTGGAATTCAAGTGTTTGGCAACCGGGAGATCAGGTCGGTTCAGGCGAACTAAGCGAAGGTATTCAGCGAAACGATGGCCCAGTCAATGTTTGTTGTTACTCATGTAGAGTCCACACCGTGAAAAACGGTTACCTCGTCCAACCTCATCTACAGGACCCGAAACGTCACCTATTCCTTTTCTATACCATACATAGATTCAATCAGTTCAAACTATAGATAGACCAAAGGGAACGATAAAGTGCACAATTTGTTCTCAGCATTGAAGCTCATCAATTACATTGACAAAGCCCAATGACCTTAATGGGTGGAATCGAACAGTACCCTAGCCTATGGCAGGGACATTCAGTAGCCTGGTCATGCAGTGGAAGCAGCTGTTCCCGAGTCTGGTGATGCGTTCATTCAACCTTCTGTACCTTCTGACCATCAGGCGCAGGAAGAAGAATGACCGGAGTGGGTCAACTCTTTAATGTTTCTGGCTGATTTTTCGAGGCAGGCTGAAGTGTCGTGTGAAGTGTAGATGATGTCAATGGTGGGAATTCTAGAATATGCCATGGACTGGGCTAAACATTCATCCTGCAATTTATTGTGGTCTTGGTTAGACCTGTACCTATGCCAAGTTGTGATGCAACCAGACCAAATGGTTTTTATGCTGCATCTCTAGACGTTTGTATGGGTGACTGGAGACATGTCAAATGCCCTCATTCTCCACAATAAGTCTCCGTGTTGAACTGAGCTCCCGCGGCTGCTCCGTTTCACTCTGACAACATCCTTGCTCTGAGGGTATTCAACCAGAAAGATGAAGCATGTTTTATTCGCGTTCCTGTCCATTCTACAGCCAGTCTGTGAATCACATGAAACGAATGAAGTGATCAAATCTATGTAGATGCCTGATCAATGCAGGTCATCAACACAATGGAAATGCATGCAGTCGCTCAGGTAATGCCGCAGCTCAACTCACAGGGAGTCTCCAACGAAAGACACTAATGCAATCACCGTTTGCTGAATCGAACTTGAGCAAGAGCATTTGAACAACGTATAACGGCACTAACTATTATAAAAACATTGTATTCTGATTTTCATGTTTCCAGTGTTAGCAATCTGTCGACGTTGTGGCCAGTGGGGATAATAGTCTGAGGATACAGGAAGGTATTAATTGCTTGGTAAATATTTTGCAACAATGGTAGTTGTGTCATAAAGCTGATAATGGCATGGTCATGTGTACCTCCTCTATCCTCGACTACTGATTTCTAGCTGTGCTTCTGCTCCCTGCCTACAAACAAAAACTGTCGCAGGACGATCCAGTACAAAGAGATGTTTAATGCAGGTCAACGGACACGGATGACATCCTGCGCGACTGCTGTGAGTCAGTGGACTGGTCCATATTCAGGGATTCCGCAGTTAACCTGAATGAGTGCGCCACTGCCGTCACTGACTTCATCAGCAAGTGCGTGGACGACTGTGTATCGTCGAAGACAATACGATCGTTCACCAACTGAAAACCATGGATGAAACATGAGGTCCATTCGCAGGATAAGGACAGGTCTGCTGCATACAAGTGAAACGATCCCGAGATGTCCCGCTACGATCTCCGAAAAGCCATCAAATTTGACAAGAGACAATATCTGGAAAACCTAGAATCCCAGTATAATCACTTAGACACACGTAGAATGTGACACGGTCTGAATAAGATAACTGGCTGGAAAGCGATGTCAGGCAACATCGTTGGTGATTGTGCGACCCTACCCGATGAACTGAATGCTTTCTAAGCTCGCTTCGAGCAGAAGGCTAAGCTCGCTTCGAGCAGAAGACTAACAGGTGATGCCTGGCCCTTCAGACCAGTGTGCCTCTCCCCAAGGTGTCAGTAGCAGAGGTTTGGTCAACCTCCCTGAGGGTGAACCACGGAACGCAACTGGCCCAGACAGAGTTCCTGTCCGTGTCCTGTGTAGCTGCGTGGACCAGCTAGCGGGAATATTCACGGACATCTTTAATCTCTCCCTACCCGGTTCTGAGGTGCCCATCTGCTTCAAGAAGACCATCATCTTCCCAGTGCCAAAGAAAAGCACGAGCTAGCGTCAAAAACGACTGCCGTCCAGTGGACTTGCCATCCACCATCATGAAATGTTTTGAGAGGCTGGTTATGGAACTCATTAAATCCAGTCTACCAAGCAGCCATGACCAGTTCACCTACCTCCACAACAGGTCCACGGACTATGCCATCACCCTGGCCCTACACTCATCCCTGGAGCACCTGGATACGAGAGACCCCTCCGTCAGATTCATATTCATAGACTACAGCCTTTAACACCATTATCTCATCCAAGCTCATCACCAAACACACGGTACTTACACTTATCTCTGCAACTGGTTCACCAACAGTGAGGATAGGGGACAAATCATCTTCCACGATAATCCTCAACACTAGTGCTCCACAAGACTGCGTTCTCAGCCCCCTTCTTTACTCCTTGTACATCCATGATAACGCAGCCATGTACAAATCTAATTCAATCTTCAAATTCACAGCCGACACCACCGTTGTGGTCCAGATATCAAATAATGTTGAGTCGGATTACAGGAAAGGAAATTGAGAACTATGCGTCCTGGTGTTGAGACAACAACCTTCATCTCAATGTCAACAAGACAAAGGAGAAAGTGATCAACTTCAGGAAGTGAAGCGATACACATACTCTAGTTTGCATTGACGGTGCCGACGTAGAGATGGTTGACAACGTCAAATTCCTCGGACTAAATACCACCAACAACTTCTCCTTGATCACCCATATTGAAGCAACGAGCAACGTCCCTACCCAACTCATAGATAAAACTCTCCCCTATTTGCTGTCTCTCTCAACCACCTCTCCATATCACCCCGCTATCATTCTCTCCCTCTGCTCTCCCCTTATCTCCCTTCTCTGTCCATGTAACACCTTCCCTCTAGCACCTAAGTGAGCGGAGAATGCATTGGGCTCATAGGGAGAGATGTGTTATTGCCTGTGATACTGCCAGACATCACTTTGTATCTCGCTGTGGTATTCAGATCTTGCCACAATCCACCTGTGTCCGTGTAGTTATTCCGGGACTCCAGCTTGGTCTGGACTCCACTCCTGGCATCCGCAATGGCCTTACACGGGTGGTAAATAGATTTATTTTACCGCTCGGCATTGCGGGACTTGTGCCGGCAGTGGGTCATTCTGCAGGGTCCTGAAATACGGACCAGGGCAGTCGCAAAGGATTCATCTGTTTCCTCAGACCAGCAATGTATGATCGTCCCGCTTCTCCTTATAGGCAGGGAGCAGAAGCACAGCCAGATGGTCAGAGTTACCAAAGTGCCGTCCGGGAATGGCACGATAGGCGTCAATGATGGTTGTGCAGCAGTGGTCGAGGGTGGTAGGTCTCTGCTTGGATAGAGGATATATTGATACTATTTGATAGCCACTGCAGAAGGGCCTCTTTACTCCTATACTGATGAACAAGGTCTCAGGGTACTTTGGTTCAAGTCTATTGATAAAGCCGTGAAGTCTGTAGGTGTAAAGTGAGTGTGTGCAAGTCTGCAAGTGTGCCAGAGTGTGTGTGTATGAGTGTGAGTGAGAGAATATGTTTGTGAGTGAGAATGTGTCACTGTGAGATTAGTTATAATAATTCTCTTTATAATACCGTTATAACCGTTATAATAATTCTCTTATCTTTATACGGTGGAACGGACTTGACGACAAACAGGGACCTAATTTGTTGCAATTCTTTGCAGCCCAGATTTAGTTTTGCTTATTTTAGATTAGGGGGGTTTTGTTCTCTTTTTTCTCTATTTTTCTTTTTTTCTATTTGTTTTTATCTATATCATTGTTATGTTTATCATTATTTTGGTTTTGTTTCTGAAAAAAAATTATAAAAAGATTTTAAAAGAAAGAATGAGCTATTGAGGGAGAAGGGAATTGGTCAGGAAGGTGACCAAGAACCAGATAGTCACTCTGACGGAGCTCCAGAGTTCCTCTGTGGAGATGGGAGAACCTTCCAGAAGGCAAACTATATCTGCAGCGCTCCACCAATCAGGGCTTTATGGTAGACTGGCCAGACGGAAGCTACTCCTCAGTAAAAGGTACATGACAGCCCACTTGGAGTTTGCCAAAATGCATGAGAAACACGATTCTCTGTTCTGATGAAACCAAGATTGAACTCTTTGGCCTGAATGCCAAGCGTCACGTCTGGAAGGAACCAGGCACCGCTCATCGCCTGGCCAATATGATATGAAGCATGGTGGTGGCAGCATCATGCTGTGGGGATGCTTTTCAGCAGCAGGAACTGGGAGACTGGCCAGGATCAAGGGAAAGCAGAACAGAGCAAAGTCCAGAGAGATTCTTGATGAATATTCTGGACCTCAGACTGGAGTGGAGGTTAACATAGAAACATAGAAAATAGGGGCAGGAGTAGGCCATTCGGCCCTTCGAGCTTGCACCGCCATTCAATATGATCATGGCTGATCATCCAACTCAGTATCCTGTACCTGCCTTCTCTCCATACCCCCCTGATCCCTTTAGCCGCAAGGGCCACATCTAACCCTCTTAAATATAGCCAATGAACTGGCCTCAACTACCTTATGCGACAGAGAATTCCAGAGATTCACCACTCTCTGTGTGAAAAAAGTTTTCCTCATCTCGGTCCTAAAAGATTTCCCCCTTATCCTTAAACTGTGACCCCTTGTTCTAGACTTCCCCAACATCGGGACCAATCTTCCCGCATCTAGCCTGTCCAACCCCTTAAGAATTTTGTAAGTTTCTATAAGATCCCCCCTCAATCTTCTAAATTCTAGCGAGTACAAACCGAGTCTATCCAGTCTTTCTTCATATGAAAGTCCTGACATCCCAGGAATCAGTCTTGTAACAGGACAACGACCCTAAGCACACAGCCAAGCCAACCCGCAGTAGTGGCTTTGTGACAAGTCTGTGAATGTCCTAGAGTGGAGTTCAGAGCCCGGACACATCCCATCCAACCTGACAGAGCTTGAGAGCATCTGCTGAGAATAATGGAAGAAATTACCGAAATACAGGTGTGCCAAGCTTGTAGCGTCATACCCAAGAAGACTTGAGGCTGTAATCGCTCCCAAAGGTGCCTCAACAAAGTACAGAGCAAATGGTTTGAATACTTATGTAAATGTGATACATACGTAAAATTTAGATTAATACGTAACAAAATGTGGAAAAAGTGAAGGGGGCTGAATACTTTCCGAATGCACTTATGTGAAACTGTGTGTGTGACAGGAACTGATTATGTTAGTTTGAGTGTGTGGGAGCATGCAAGTGTGTGTTTGTGAATGACAGTGTGGCAATTTGTCACTCAATACACCAGTCCGTTCAATGTGTCTCGTACCCTTGTTCACCGAAGCACCTGTGTTCCATTATTGCCCTCATCATTCATGGTGTGTGTGTCCTACCCTTCTACATCGAGGGCACTCTGTTCCAAACACTCCCTATCATCAATGTCCGCACCCTACCACTTTACTCCAAAGCCCCTTCATTCATGAACACTCACTAGCAATTATAGTGTGTGCCCTACCCTTGTACACCGAATCCTTCTTTTGCTTTGTACGCGGTACGTTCTATCCCACTAACTTGATGGCGTTTTCTGACGAGGTGAGGAAGGTGATTAATGAGCATCAGGTGGTGGATATTTTGGACATGGATTTTAGGGGCATTTGATAAAGTTCCACGTGGTTGGATGATCCAAAAATATGAAGATCCATGGGATTCAAAATGACTTGTTCGTATGGATTCAGAACTGGTTTACTGATAGAAGACAGAGGGGTTGTTCTGGAAGGTTGTTATTCAAGCTGGACGCCTGTGGCCAGTGGAGTTCCATAGGGATTAATATATATATAGGACGTTAATGTCGACAGGCTGGTTTCTTACATTTGCTGACGACATAGTCTCCTGGGATTGGGGACTGGGGGGAAGGATGTCAATGTATACGTTACAGAAATGGGAGAAAAAGAGGAAGTTTATTATTAATGACAAGACCCTAAACAGCACTGAAGTGCAGAATGGGATGTCGGAGTCGGAATTAACAGCTCCCTGAAAGTGGCAACACAAGTAGATAGAGTGCTAAAGAAGACATATCGTCATCTCGCCTTCATAGAGATGGGAAGTCACGATGCATCTTTAGACTACTTTGGATTTGGCCACTTTTGTGAGTTATTTGTGCAGTTCTGGTCTAAAACATAGGTGGAAATGTTGTAGAGCGTGCAGAAGAGGTTGACCAGAATAATGACTAGATTAGAGACTATTAGCTATAAAGCTAGACACAAAAAGCTGGAGTAACATCGGGACAAGCAGCATCTCTGGGGAGAAGGAATGGGTGATGTTTCTGGTCGGGACTCTTCTTCAGACTCGAAACGTCACCCATTCCTTTTCTCCAGAGATGCTGCCTGTCCCGTTGAGCTACTCCAGCTTTTTGTGTCTATCTTCAATTTGAACCATCATCTGCAGTTCCTTCTTACACACAACTATAACGAGAGGTTGGACAAACGTGGATTGCTTTATCTGATTGCGTTCAGCTGGGACGTTGAGGGGAAGAAGACACGATGGAAGTTTATAAAATTGTGAGAGGAAATGAAATTGTAGACGGTCAGAAACATTTTACTGAAAAATGTGAAAGATTAGAGTGCGTTGCATGAAAGTCAAAGAGAGGGACAGTTAAAGGGAGACATGCAGAGCAAGTGTTGTTTACACACTGAGTGCTGAGTGGAGTGGAATCAAACACAATAGTGTTTAAGATACATTTAGAAGGTGTGTGGAATACAAGGAATGGACGGATGTGGATCATGTTCAGACAGATGAGATCTGTTTACTTTGGCAACATGTCATTAACGCACATTATAGAGGAATAGAGTGTTGAGAGCCAGGAACGCATTGCCAAGGGTGGTGGTGGAGGAAGCCATCATAGTGAGGTTTAAGAATCTTATAAATAAATGCACAATGTATACAGGAACATGGAGCATGTACAGGCAGATGAGATTAGATTATCCGCACTGTGTTCGACGCATAGATTGTGGGGCGATGGGTCGCAGAAACATAGAAACATACAAACTAGGTGCAGGAGCAGGCCATTCGGCCCTTCAAGCCCGCACCACCATTCAATATGATCATGGCTGAACATCCAAAATCAGTACCCCATTTTCGGCTTTCCCCCCATACCCCTTGATTCCCTCAGCCCTAAGAGCTAAATCTAACTCCCTCTTGAACATATCTGGTGGATTGGCCTCCACAGCCTTCTGTGGCAGAGAATTCCACCGATTCACAACTCTCTTGGTGAAAATGTTTTACCTCCTTAATGGCCTACCCCTCATTCTTAAATTGTGACCCCTAGTTCTGGACTCCCCTAACATCTGGAACATTTTTCCAGCATCTACCCTGTCCAATCTCGTTTTATCTTTCCAAAGCTACTCCTCTCATCCTTCTAAATGCCAGCGAATAAAAGCCCAGTCGACCCATTCTTTCATCATACGTCAGTCTGACCATCCCGGGAATTGACCTGGTGTATCGACGCTGCACTCCCTCAATAGCAATAATGTCCTTCCTCAAATTAGGAGACCAAAATTGCCCCAATCCTGTACTGTTCCATGTTCTAAAACAGAGCACACAGCAGTCCATCAGTCCCCTAGGCGGAAATCCTGGGGGGGTGGGGGAGACACGCCCCCATGTTTTAAGAAGTGGGGGCCACCCCCCGTGTTTTGTAATTCTGATTTTCAAATTCGGTGATAAAAAACGACTAAAACCTCCGCTTTCTGCGAGGCCGTGTCGCTGTTAAGTGCTTGTTAAATGTCTCTATGAACATCGCATTAACACGATGTGTCAGCAATTGTGTTTTGACCTTCAAGTATTGCTGAAGCTATTCACGGATAATTTTTAAAGTTGTCTGATGCGGGTACAATTACTATTTGAACTAATTGGACGTATTTGTGGATGGGGAAGATTTAAACGGGTATAATATTTAAACAGGTCAGGTAATTAAAGACACCGGTCGAACGGGTTTCCTGGCTGGCTGGCATTCACGGTCACTCACGTTATTTATTATGTTTTTTCCCATCTATCTCTCTCTCCCCTCCAAGGTTTGTTCTTCTGTTTGCCTCTGTTTCCTTCAGTTTTATTGGTTTTGACAGCAATAGATATTCCAGCTTACAGTTCACCCTGTGTTCTCAATAACTTGTACATTTGACAAACAATCCACTGGGGAGTGGGACCTGAAACCTGGTCGCTTCACTCTCAATTGCAGACTCGCAGGGGGCGGCACCCGGTGGGGCCCAGGAGCCGGAGCGTGGAGTCGGCCTCTCCATCGGGCAAGTGGTTGTGCTCGGGGTCCGGGAGTCGGGGAGCGGCGTCGGAAGCTCCGGTAGGTCGGGCCTCCTCTCCGGTCTGGCGTCGGCAACTGGGTCATGTCCAGAGATCGGTTCGGACGCCGCCTCGACTTCGCTTGGACCCACACTGGGTCGGGCCCGGTGGTCCGCTGGGGCCCGGTGGTCCTGTCGGTCGGGGCTGCAGCTCAGTGAGGCAGCTTTACGAGGACGAGGTTCCGGGTGACATGTGTGTCGGTCCTGGGGGCGCAGCATAGTCAGAGCTGCAGGAACGTTAAAGGAAATATGACGAGAGCATTTAGATACGGTGCTGCACTTACAGGTAAAAAACAGATGTAAAGGAGTAGAGCGGACATCCCATGTATCGGATAGGGAAGGTTTAGAAGGTGAGCGACCAAACGCGGGGACATGGAACTCACTTACATTGAGCATGTTGGTCGACATGGTCGATGTGACTGAAGCGCTTCTTTCCTTGCTGTATGGACCCAATGACTCCATGTCCTTTGTCCAGACCGTAGTGAAGACTTCGGGCACATTGGACTTCATCCGTCGGGGAACTGAGTGCAGAGGTTGGGACCTGATATTACAGATGGACCTGAACGTTGGTGGTGCCGCCATTGAATATTGTCACTTTGTCCAGCTTGCTGTAGGACACATACCGGGAAGGTGTAGAGATAAGCTCCGGTCACACGGCCAGCACGGGGGCACCTGACGTTGGCCGGCCCAGGACTTTGTACCCCGGAATGCAGGAGGCTGAGGATCTTAGAAACGCGTAGAGCTGATCTTATAGAGGTGTATATTATCATGAGGTGAACAGATAAGGTGAATGCACAGAACATGTTCTCCAGCGTAGGGGAATCAACTACCGGAGGAAATTGCGTTAAGGTGAGAGGTGAACTATTTTATATGTGTTTGAGGGGCAACATATTCACACAGAGGTTGGCGGGTTTGTGCTGAATTAAATGGCAGAGGAGGGTGCAATTACAGTGTTTAAAAGACATTTGGAAATTGGGCCGTGTGTAGTATGTTTAATACAAGAGTTTGAAGACTCCACACAGTATCCCCAGAGCCGGATTTAGATGAAGAGAGGCCCAAGGCTATTCCAGTTGTGAGGCCCCGCCCAATCCCCCAGCCCCACGACTAGAGGAAGATGGAAGAGTGTTTTATATAATTTGATTAAAGCCAACGATGATGACGTGTGTTTAAAATTCCGCAATTCGCAATTCTTTCTCTAAATGACATAAAATGTTATTGTTAATTACCGTAGTGATTGGGGAAAAAAGAGCATAACTGTTAAAATTAACACGGTAAAAAACTTTTTCCATAACCGAACTTTGTAAACATTTTGTGGAATAAGCAGGAATTTTTAGAAAAATAAAATTGTAAGTTTACTGTTATATTAAAAAACAAAATCAAAAAAACAAAAAAAACACAAACAAAAACGTGAGCTTAAAAATATTATTGCCTGGGAAGTGTTAATAAGATGACCATGGCTAGCTGACAGTGACAGTGTGATACTTTTAAATCCTGCTGTATGTTGTCATTAACCAGTTTGTTTATAAATATACTAGACTAAATGGGACCAGTTGGGTCCCAGCTTCACACGGGAGGGCTAGTCCCCCAACGCAATATTCCACCTCCCCACCAATTCTAATATTGCTGGCCAGTGGGTGGGGGGTGGGGGCGGATTTCTGGAGCACTAGCATGGGTGTTGTGGGCTGAAGGGACTGGTTTCCAGAGGGCTAGTATGGACATTGTGGACTAAATGGATTCTTGGACTTGCAGTTCAGTGAGTCATGGCTGGTGGGCTGCCAGTTCACTAAGTCATGGCTGGTGGGCTAGCACTTCAGTCACTTACTGCTGTTGGGCTGGCACTTCAGTCACTTACAGCTGTTGGGCTGGCAATCCACTTACTCATGGCTGGTGGGCTGGCTGTCCAGTCACTCACGGCTGGTGTGGTGGCTGTTCACTCAGTCACCCCTCCTCCCTTAATCCCCCCACACTGCTCCTTTCCATTCCCCTCCCCCCTCAACCTCCCCACCAAGCACTCTTAGTGGCTCTCCGCCAGCGCAGCCTTTCCTGCCTATTAGGTTCCCATTGGGAGGAACAACACGCAGGCATGGCAAGTGGAAAAAGGATGTATTAAAGTTTAGAAATGTGAATGACTTAAAATATACCAACAAAAGATAAAACAAAAAATATAACAACTAAATGAAAAGATGTATATAACACAGCAAAGAGTAGCCGGAAGCCAGAGGATTGGGAAACTTTCATGGGGCAACAGAAGGAAACAAAATGGGCAATACGAGCTGAAAAGATGAAGTGCGAAGGGAAGCTGGCCAGGAATATAAAGAAGGACAGTAAAAGCTTCTTTAGATATGTTAAGGGAAAAAGAATAGCAAAGTCAAATGTGGGTCCCTTGAAAGCAGACACGGGTGAAATTATTATGGGGAACAAGGAAATGGCAAAAGAGTTGAACAGGTGCTTCGGATATGTATTCACTAATGAAATGACAAACAATCTCCCAGAAGTACTGGAGGACAGAGGATCTAAGGGGGTAGAGGAACTGAAGGAAATTTTCATTAGGCGAGAAATAGTTTTGGATAAGCTAATGGGACTGAAGGATAATAAATCCCCTGGGCCTGATGGTCTGCATCCCAGGACCCTCAGGGAGGTGGCTCTAGAAATAGTGGATGCATTGGTGATCATTTTCCAATGTTCACCAGATTCAGGATAGGCTCCTGTGGACTGGAGGATAGCTAATGTTATCCCACTTTTCAGGAAAGGAGCAAGAGAGAAAACGGGAAATTACAGATCGGTTAGCCTGACTTCGGTGGTGGGAAAGACGCTGGGGTCAATTATTAAAGAGGTAATAATGGGGCATTTGGATAGCAGTAAAATGATTAGTCCAAGTCAGCATGAACTTTTCTCCAGTAGATTAATACAGAAAGGCAAGTTTAGGTTTGCCTCAGGTCGCTGTGTATTGAGATAATGAATAACTATAGCATTTGTCTACCAAGGGACGAGAGAGGAAACTAGATTGATCTAAGGAGTATTGACAAATGGCTGATGTCTTTGATATGTAAGATATCTTGTACCATATGACAAAATGCCTTTGATGTGATGCATTCTGTAGAAATCTTTATTTCCTCTACCTCTGACCATGACTATTGTTTGAGGAAAGTGCTAAGGTGACAAAAAAAAGACTATATAATACGATTTAATTCTGTTGATTGAGGAAGTGGACTGAGGACAGTGAAGTGTCTGTATTGCTCACTTGACTGGAGTACCTTACCACTTCTATCGGCCGATGATAAGTAAAGTTTTGAACTGGTCTACCAAAACGTTTGTAGATTGTCTGTTTATTAAGAAGCAAACCTGTTTGATTGTTATAAAAGTAACATTTTCATTGGCTTTTTTTGACAGGCTTCGCTGGGATCCCATCAACAACTGACTGTGCAAGTGGTTGCAGAGGCTGCCGGGATTGGAAGGGAGACAACTGAGCTCTCTCGGTCCCCTTGTAAGACCGACTCCCCTAGAAACTCCCGGGAACATCTGTGATCCTTCTACAGAGATTGATCGAGGTTCCCCGCCGAGATTCTTAATACAAACAACAAAGGTAAGACCTGTTGGGCTTTGTGTATGTATTTTTAAGAAGGGCTTGTGTGTATTTTTAAGAATTGAGCGGTTTCTCTCCCTTGTTCTATCACTATTTTTGTTTTCCCTCTCTCTCTCTCTCTCTCTCTCTCTCTCTCTCTCTCTCTTTCTGTCTATCTCTCTCTTTGTTTTCTCTTCATCTCTCTCTCTACTAGATTAGATTAGATTAAACTTTATTAATCCCTTTATTCAGGGGAAATTCTGATGTCCTTGCAGCACACTAATAAAAATACAACATAGCATTCAAAAAGAAGTTCAACACAAAAACATCCCCCCACAGTGATTCCCTATTGAGGCCTCCACAGTCGCCGCCACGGCGCCCGATGTTCTCGCCGGGTGTTGGTGCTCCGGCGTCGGGAGAACCCCCAGCGGCTTGGGGTGCCAGGAACGGCTGCCTTCCCACCGGAGACCGCGGCTTCCAAGCCAACAGACTGCGCCGAACGGAGCTCCACACACTGGTGATCTCGGCGAGATGTAAAGTTCAGCGCCGCAGCTGGCCGCTCCGCTGCACCGCGGCTCCACGATGTTCTCATCTGCGGTCCCAGCATACTGGAGTTCCAGCGCGGCGACCCAGGAAAGGCATCGCCCGCTCCACGACAGCGCCCCAGCGCTGCACTGCCGCCAAAGCCGATGTTCTGCGCCGCCGCCAAAGCCGATGTTCTGCGCCGCCGCCAAAGCCGATGTTCTGGCCAGGTCCCCTCAGGGAAACGTCGCTCCAGGACCCGCTGGTAGGCCGCAAGGACAGGTCGAAGTCGCTGCTCGGAGGAAGGCAACCCCTCCGACCAGGTAGGGACTCGAAAAGCAGTTCCCCCCTTCCCCCCCACCACCCCCCACACATAGAAAGATTACACCCCCTGACTGTACACTCAACGTACTAAAAATAATAAAAAAGAAGGGGGAAAAAACGGACAGCTGCAGGACAGGCAGCCGTTCAGGACAGCGCCTCCTCCGGATACAAAGGGCACATCAGCCTTGTTGAGACATCCGTGGTTTGTCGGGTTGAGATACAGGGGACGAGGTGTGCGCCTGGCTTGTTGAGACATCCGAGGAGTTGTCTGGTTGAGAAATAAGCGGCGTTATTTTTTTTAAAGAGTTAAGAAGTCTGCCAAGTTGAGAAACTGGATTCTCGATTAGCTGGTCTGCCTGGTTGAATTACTTGGGACGGTGTTTTTTAAAGGTTTAAGAAGGTTTAAGGAAAAAAAAGAAGTCTGCCAAGTTGAGAAACTGGGGTATCGATTAGCGGGTCTGCCTGGTTGACATATTTGGAACGGTTAAGAATTGAGAAGTCTGCTTTTTCTTTCACTTTCTCTTTCTCTTTCTCTCTTTCTCTCTCTCTTTCTCTCTATCTATCTATGGGGAATGCTCTGGATAACAGTGAAGGGGGAAATCCCCGTCCAACATGTGTGTTATTTGAATCCTAAGTACAATAAGAAATTTAGAATGTTACGTTACAAGTTGACCAAACGATTAGGGGATGAAGCCTGGCCAGAAGGGGGCACATGGAATATAGAGACAATTAAAAAAGCTGAAATGTTGATATGGGAAAGGAAGGCAGGAATGGAAAGGAAGAAAGGAAGTAAAGCATGGAAAGAGGAAGCAGAGAAGAAGCATGAGGAGAGTAGAGATCGAAGTTGGATGGATACTGCATGTAAACAAGGGATAGATTTAACAAATAAGGATGGCACTAAGTAATAAGGATGGCATTAAGTATTGCAACTAGAATGCCAGTGGGTGGAGGAACAAGAGAAAATAATTAAGAGACAGGCGGGAGGTGAGAAACAGGTGATTGTTAGTAAAAATAAACCCAGTACTGATAATTCTTCTGGAGGAGACTTCATGTCTGGCACGAAGACCATGTTTGGTAGTGAAGTTGAGGAGTTAGATAATCCTGGGAGATGTCCACCTCCCTACATCCTACCAGTAGCAATGGCATCCTTACCATTGGCAGCTCTGTCAGTAATATCCGTGTATCCCGAAGTTCCGACCTTACAAAGCTACGGTGAAATACTAAGGGAAGACATGAGTGAGCTAACGGAAAGTGTCCAAAATGTAGCGATTAACACAGTGGGATCAATTGGGGAGTGAGTAAAAACACACCCTAGAAGGACTGCACAGAACCTCCCTATGAGAGCGGTGCCAAACCCTGGGGCAGGAGACGACAATCAGAACGATACCATGCAAATATACGCACCGTGGAACCACATGAGGAATGGATGATACGGGATAAAGCCCCAGATCGCCATAAGACCCCGCAGAAATTTGCAGAATACCTCTGCAGTACGTTAGAATATTATCAGGCTATGGACCGTGATATTTGGTCCATGACTATGTCACTTTTGTCAGCGGCCGAACAACAGAAGTGGAAGGATGTTATGAAACATCAGACATGGCAGACACTAAAAGCGTGCAAGGGCATGCAGACAAGGCAGTTTGTGTAGATTTGATAATGACCAGTCTATTTGAATGTTTGAAGAAGCCAATTAACATGTCGGTGGTCCTCGATTGTAAGCCCGGTCCAAAGGAAGACCCCAGTCGTATCTGGATCGTTTCACTAGTATCTATGGGACCTATGCAGGAGACTCTGTATACAATGTGGGCAATAGGTCCCCAGCTTTTAATGCTGTAACCAAGATGAGGAAAACATTTTTCACACAGAGAGTGGTGAATATCTGGAATTCCCTGCCACAGAGGCCAGTTCATTGGCTATATTTAAGATGAAGTTAGATGTGGCCCTTGTGGCTAAAGGGATTAGGGGGTATGGAGAGAAGGCAAGTACAGGATACTGAGTTGGATGATCAGCCATGATCATATTGAATGGCGGTGCAGGTTTGAAGGGCCGAATGGCCTACTCCTGCACCTATTTTCTATGTTAATGAGTTGTCTCCCGCTTAAAGTACAGTCAATGATTATAACAGACTTAAACTGGTCAGACCACGACATCACCCAGATGAGACGTGCAGTAGCTGCCTTTTGGGTTGACGGTGCCGGAAACACTGCTGCCACCAGTGCACCCAGAATAAAACCAGAATATTATATGTGGGATCCAGCAACTGAGGAATCCTACCAGGCTCTGGCTATGAGACCAACATCAGATTTGGGCGGCATCACCTTCAGCGGTGCTGCAGTTCTGTCATTGCCTGTGCGCGTCTTTGGCGCCTTTGAGAGGGGGGCTGGTTTACAATGCCGTTTTTTCCCAGCCTGTTCAAATCGATTTTTGTCAGGCTGTTTAGCTGCAGTAGAATAATCGCCCCAACATCGGTTTTATTAATATTTTTTAAACTGCACTGGATATTTTAATAGCAGGAGTAATTTAAAAATCGACTTCTAAAGCCATCAACACCGACAACGGGGACGGATTTAACGGATTATACGCTAGATACACCCTGTCTGCATTCAGTCCATGTCCCTTGAAAAACATTCCTATCCATCTATATGTCCAAATGGCACCTATTCATTTTCTCCAAAGACGCTGCCTGTCCCACTGAGTTGCTCCAGCATTTTGTGTCGATCAAATGTCTTTAAATGTTGTTATGGTGCCTGCCTCAACTACCTCCTGTAGAATCTCATTCCATATTCCCAGTTCTTCAATAATATAAAGAGTAAGAAAGAGGCAAGAGTGGACATTGGAACGCTGGAAAATGATGCAGGTGAAGTGATAAAGGGAAATAAAGAAATGGCAGAGGACTTGAATAACTTTTTTGTGTCCGTCATCACAGTGGAAGACACCAGCAATGTGCTTGAAATTCAAGAGACGGGAGAAGTTATAGGAGTGGCTATTACTAGGGATACGGTGCTTGGGAAGCTGAAAGGGCTAAAGGTGGATAAGAGGGACTGCACCCTAAGGTTCTGAAAGAGGTGGGTTTGGAGATTGTGGAATCACTAGTGTCAGGAAAGGTTCTGGATGATTGGAACATTGTGAATATTACCCCGCTGCACAAGAAGGGAGCAAAGCAGAATAGTGGGAACTATAGGCTGGTTAGTCTGACTTTGGTGGTTGGTAAGATTTTAACCATATAACCATATAACAATTCCAGCATGGAAACAGGCCATCTCGGCCCTTCTAGTCCGTGCCGAACACTTACTCTCACCTTGTCCCATCTACCTGCACTCAGACCATAACCCTCCATTCCTTTCCCATCCATATTACTATCCAATTTATTTTTAAATGATAAAATCGAACCTGCCTCCACCACCTCCACTGGAAGCTCATTCCACACAGCTACCACTCTCTGAGTAAAGAAATTCCCCCTCATGTTGTCCTTAAACTTTTGTCCCTTAATTCTCAAATCATGTCCTCTTGTTTGATTCTTCCCTACTCTCAAAGGAAAAAGCTTATCCACGTCAACTCTGTCTATCCCTCTCATAATTTTAAAGACCACTATCAAGTCCCCCCTTAACCTTCTGCACTCCAAAGAATAAAGACCTAACTTATTCAACCTTTCTCTGTAACTTAGTTGTTGAAACCCAGGCAACATTCTAGTAAATCTCCTCTGTACTCTCTCTATTTTGTTGACATCTTTCCTATAATTTGGCGACCAAAATTATGCACTATATTCCAGATTTGGCCTCACCGTTGCCTTGTACAATTTTAACATTACATCCTAACTTCTATACTCAATGCTCTGATTTGTAAAGGCCAGCACACCAAACGCTTTCTTTACCACCCTATCTACATGAGATTCCACCTTCAGGAAACTATGCAGTTATTCCCAGATCCCTCTGTTCAACTGCATTCCTCAATTCGCTACCATTTACCACGTACGTCCTATTTTGATTTGTCCTGCCAAAATGTAGCACCTCACGCTTATCAGCATTAAACTCCATCTGCCATCTTTCAGCCAAATGGTCATATCCAAATGGCCTAAACCTCTCTGTAGAGTCCATGATAAAGAATGAAGTTATGTACTTAGAAGTTCATGATAAAATAGGCCAAAGTCTGAAGGGTTTTATGGTCTTGCCGGACAAACGCTGGAATTCCTTGAAGAGGTAAATAGCAGGACAGACAGTCAGTAGATGTTATTTACCTGGACTTTCTGAAAGCCTTTGATAAGGTGCCACATGTGACCCAGTTAGGGAAGGGGCAGATACTAGCGTGATGGCAGGTTGACAGAAGACAAAGAGTGGCAATAAAGGGGGCTTGTTCTGGTTGGCTGCCAGTGACTAGCTGAGTTCCGCAGGACTCGGTACTAGGGCCGCTACTCTTCTCTTTGTATATTACTGATGTGGACGAGGGAATTGAAGGCTTTGTGGCCAAGTTTGTGGTAGAAACGAAAATAGGTGGAGGAGCAGGTGGTGTAGAGAAAGCAAGGACTCTACAGAAGAACTTGGACAGGTTGGGAGAGTGGGCAGAGAAGTAGCAGATGGAAAATATTGTAAAGAATAAAGGCGTAGATGAGTTTATAATTGGGGAGAGAATCCAGAAATTGGAGATGCAAAGTTAATCTGCAAGTCGAATCGGTGATAAAGAAAGCAAACATAAAGCTAACAATTATTTTGAGAGGCTCGAATACAAAAACAGGGATGTAATGCTGAGTCAGTCACTGGCCAGGCCACATTTGGAAAATTGTGAGCAATTTTGGGCACCGTATCTGAGGAAGGATGTTGTGGCTTTGGAGAGGGCCCAGAGGTGGTTTACAACAATGATCCCAGGAATGAGTGGGTTAATATATGATGAGCGTTTAGCGCCACTGGGCCTCTACTCGCTGGAGTTTAGAATAATGAGCGGGGACTTCATTGTAACATACAGAATAATGAAAGGCTAGGATAGAGTGGATGTGGAGAAGATGTTTCCACTGGTGGGAGAGTCTAGGACTAGAGGTCATAGCCTCAGAATTAAAAGATGTTCTTTTAGGAAGGAGATGAGTAAGAATGTCTTTAGTCAGAGGGTGGTGAATCTGTGGAATTCTTAGCCATAGAAGGCTGTGGGGTCTGTCAGTGGATATTTTTTAGAGATAGATAGATTTTTGGCAGGAGAATGGGATTAGGACGGAGAGATAGATCAGGCATGATTGAATGGGGGAGTAGACTTGATGGGCCAAATGGCATAATTCTGCTCATATCACATGATATGACCTTATGACCATGTTGACTATTCATAATCAGTCCTTGCTTTTCCAAATGCAGATATACCTTGTCGCTCAGAATACCCTCTATTAACTGACCCATTATTTAAAACAAATGTAGGTCCCTTGCAGTCAGAAACAGGTGAATTGATCATGGGGAACAAGGACATGGCAGACCAATTGAATAACTACTTTGGTTCTGTCTTCACTAAAGAAGGCATAAATAATCTGCCGGAAATAGCAGGGGACCGGGGGTCAAATGAGATGGAACTGAATGAAATCCAGGTTAGCCGGGAAGTGGTGTTAGGTAAATTGAATGGATTAAATGCCAATAAATCCCCTGGGCCAGATAGGCTGCATCCCATAGTACATAAGGAAGTAGCCCCAGAAATAGTGGATGCATTAGTGATAATTTTTCAAAACTCTTTAGATTCTGGAGTAGTTCCTGAGGATTGGAGGGTAGCTAATGTAATCTCACTTTTTAAAAAGGGAGGGAGTGAGAAAACGGGGAATTACAGACCAGTTAGTCTAACATCGGTAGTGGGGGAAAATGCTAGAGTCAGTTATTAAAATGAAATAGCAGCACATTTAGAAAGTGGTGAAATCATTGGACAAAGTCAGCATGGATTTATGAAAGGTAAATCATGTCTGACGAATCTTATAGAATTTTTCGAGGATGTAACTGGTAGAGTGGATAAGGGAGATCCAGTGGATGTGTTATATCTGGACTTTCAGAAGGCTTTCGACAAGGTCCCACATAAGAGATTAGTATACAAACTTAAAGCACACGGTATTGGGGGTTCAGTATTGATGTGGATAGAGAACTGTCTGGCATACAGGAAGCAAAGAGTAGGAGTAAACGGGTCCTTTTCACAATGGCAGGCAGTGACTAGTGGGGTACCGCAAGGCTCAGTGCTGGGACCCCAGCTATTTACAATATATATTAATAATTTGGACGAGGGAATTGAATGCAACATCTCCAAGTTTGCGGATGACACGAAGCTGGGAATCAGTGTTAGCTGTGAGCAGGATGCTAGTGTTGATTCACGTTTTTCTCTCACATCGGTTGTTTCGACAATAATCGACCAGGCACCGAAACGTACGTTTATTGAGCAGGAGTCTTCACACAGGTTTAACAACCTAGCAAAGAGTCAAGCTCTCTGCCCTTAATTGCAATGCTTTATATATGTTAATGCCACCGTTTAGCCCCCTCCCACATTACCCAATTAATCGACAGACCTGTACACAATGGTCATGATAACAGGCACGTACACAATGGGAGATGTTAATTAGTGGAACAACACTAGAGCTAAGACAGGGACATTTCTCAGACTTTCGGGAGCCAGCGGTTTGCATATTCTTCAGCCTTCTGAAACTCAGCCACCTCAATCAGACGAGTGCGAGGAATATCAAAGTTGCGAATATGCAGCATCAGCAGGATAATGTGTATTTCTCAGGATCACAACTTCTTGAGGCCTGCAGCCACCTAGTCAGCAACTTTGGTCAGCAGACATTTTAAGTTTCAACCCAGTTCACCTGATGTCCATTTTCCCTTCACATAACCATTTTACAGTGCTGATTCAAGATTTACATTCACATTCCCCCCTTTTGCCATTCTTATGGCAACACTCATAGTCCATTTAAAAGTCCCATTCGCCGAATCTCGTAACCTTCTAGTTCCCTGGCCAAGGCTTCTTGGACCGTCCGACCCTTGTCCCCCAATTCTCCTTCCTCACTCACTTCATCATTGTCGCTGTCGTTGGGGAATGGTAACAGTCTCTCCTGCTCACGCTGTAAGATCATCATTCGTACAGAATTTTTAGTTTCCTCGGGGGTGGTCCCCAAGCCCAATAAAGCCACCATTAATCGGGCTATGATACATTTCACAATGGCAATCCCCACAAATAAGCAAGTAACTACTATAGCAGCATAGATGGCCATGCTGATGATCCAGTTGTATACTCCCCCTAATCCCCAGTTCCCCCATCCCTGGTGTTCATTCATTCCATCCAAAAAGGTGGTAATCTCTTTCTGGTGATGTGTGATGTTGCTAGTCCTGTCTTGAACCCCCATCATACATTCCTCTTTTATGACGGTACAGGTCCCCCCTTCTCTAGCCAATAAGTAATCGAGCGCATATCTATTTTGTAGGGAAAACATCCTCATGTCGGCCATCTGGGTTTTTACTGCCTCCAAGGCTCCAGTTGTTGCATTGCCTAGAATTGTCAGGCCGCAAACAAGGTAATTTCGGTTCTTGGCTGCTTCACCTCCACCCACTCCTCCCATGGTTAGCATGCTTAATAATCCCCATCCAATGGCATGTCCGTGGGCAGCTCCCCTGACCCCTGGATTTCTCCATTGCGCGCAAAACTCGGCTGACACTGTCCTTTGACGAACCCGAGCCATGGGTCTAGTCCATTGCTCGGGACAAGGTACTGTGGTTGGCACCAATGCTCCAACTGCCATGTTATTGGGGAAAGGGGGTTTTAGGACATTGGTTCCTTTCCCATTAAAGAAGAAGTAATATCCTTCCTCCGTATATAATGATCCAGTACAGCCCCTTCGGGTATTAATGACTTCTCCCCCTCCAGACCAGTCCCTCCATGCTTCACCGATCCCATTGCTATAACTGGGGATTGGCAGGTGATGGGATCCTACTGTCAGATGGGTCCCGTTAGCCCATCCACACAACAACTGAAATCCAGCATTTACAGGGATACAGTCCTTAGACACCTTACATTGAACTCCATTATAGGTAAGGTTACACGTGGAGCCGTGAACGGGCCCTTGCAGAGCGCAAGTGAGGTTATTTTTAACATTTATGACTATACACCCGTGTCGGTTACTAAAACTATTTTCATATTGCCTGTTGTCATTATTGGTGGTGAAGTTACATGGCCTAGCTGGTGCTCTTGACGCCATCCTAGATCCATTATAGCAATTGTCGTAGGAGTGATTATTGTTCTTAGGTAGCGGTAAGCAGTTGGCCGGTGGAGCAAGAAGCATATCATAGTCGATGCTGACGGGCTTGACAGGGACCATTTCTTTTCCCTGGCACTTCACCAATCGTTCGGTTCTGCCCCATGCAGGGGATGGGGTAAACAGGGAGGTAACTGATGTCATTTGTGGATAACAAACCACCTGCCCCTTCCCGAATAGCTCGTTGTGTGCCTGGATGAATAAATTGGAGTCTTCTCGTTCCCCTCTCTTTCCTCGTTCGTTCCGTCCATGTTCAG
This sequence comes from Amblyraja radiata, assembly GCF_010909765.2. Lineage (NCBI taxonomy): Eukaryota > Metazoa > Chordata > Chondrichthyes > Rajiformes > Rajidae > Amblyraja > Amblyraja radiata. The sequence goes on along the minus strand of NW_022630559.1, from coordinate 28,747 downwards.
GCTTTGTCCATTTCCAGCCAAAACCGATTAACCCTGCAGTGGTCACCACACATATTAATGCCACAAAGACCCTCATCTCAGCGATTTATTTCGTATCTGTGAAGACAAGGGAGGGAAAAAGAAAAGAACGTGCAATTTCATGGCAAAATTAATTCGTGCCCTGCTTCCCGTGGACTGGATCCCCCTCCCTGACCTCGACCTCCCCCCTTTGCTTGGTGTCACCAATCACTTTGCAATGGTGCAAATGCACCCATGCCGATCGTCCTTCTACCTTTACTGCGGTGGGGGTGGTGAGGAGAACCTGGAAGGGGCCCAACCATCGAGGAGAAAGGGTGTCTTTACGAACCCAATTCTTAATCAACACATAAGAACCCAGGGTGATCCGTCCATTAACGGGAAAATCTATGTCACCCACATAAGCGGCCTTGACCTCCCCATGAATCTCACGCAGGGCCCTTGTAAGGGCAAGGACGTAAGAGACCATCTCCTCCGTCATGTGATGCAATGTCATTGTGGCCGGGATAATGTCTGTCCAGGGGGTGCGCAGAGGTCGGCCATAGATGATCTCTGCAGGAGACAACCTTGTCTTCCCTGCGGGAAGGACTCTAATCTGAAACAAGGCAACAGGCAACATTTTAACCCAGGTGGAGCCCGATTGGTCCACCAGCTTGGCAAGCTTGGTCTTCAGGGTCTGGTTCAAGTGTTCCACCATTCCTGCAGCCTGTGGGCGATAAGCACAATGCAGCCGCTGAGTTACTCCCAGCTGTCGGCACAATTCTTTATTGATAGCGGCAATAAAGTGAGGGCCGTTATCTGAACTGATGGTATTTGGAACCCCAAATCGAGGAACAAACTGCCGTAATAAAATAGACACCACCGTAGAAGCAGTGCAATCAGTGGTTGGAAAGGCTTCAATCCACCTAGAAAACACATCAACAATAACAAGTACTTGTTTATAACACTGACACTTAGGCAAATCAATAAAATCCATCGGTAAGGTTTCAAACGGAGCAGTAGGTAATGGAGTACGACCTGTCTGGCAGACAACTCCTTTACCAGGGTTGTGTGTAGCACAGGTGAGGCACCGTGCGCTAGTTTGGGCTGCCAAAACCTTAAGTCGAGGATGCCACCATGCCTGTAAGAGAGCGTCTACTAGCAAGGTGGCCCCACAGTGATTGGCTAGATGTAGGCAATCAATGACCCAGGTCGCTAACTGGTCTGTCATACAGGTCTGTCCGGCCGGCGTAAGCCACAATCCGGAATCAGCCTTCTGACAGCCCAGCTGCTCCCATTCTATTATAACATCAACAGAGGCGTCCCCCTGTAAGAGCAATACATCATTCATGGTTGGCATAGGTTTCTCAAATTCAGACGAGCCCATATAAAGGCTTTTCACCTGCCTCATCATACTACCCACCACTTTAAATCTACCGCGTGAAGCACACTTAGCCGCTTCGTCAGCCAACCTGTTACCGATTTGGACCGGGGAATCTCCTGTCGTGTGAGCCGCACATTTAATTACGGCTACCGCAGAGGGCAGGAGGACAGCATTCAACAGGTCAGAGACCAGGATCTGATTGGCAATCTTATTGCCCGTCAAGGTGAGGAATCTCTGTCCGTAACTGTCCGAAATCGTGAACGACTCCAAATGCGTATCGGGAGTCGGTGTAAATATTGACGGAGTGCCCCTCCGCGAGGACACAGGCTCGGGTGAGGGCAAACAACTCGGCCTGCTGAGCTGAAAACGGTGGGTCAAAACTGCCACAATCCAGCAAGGTTCCATTTTGTTTAACTACCACAAAGCCTGACAGACGGCGTCCCTGCTCGTTGATGGACGAACTTCCATCGGTATAGAGGATCAAATCTGGAGAGGCTAGAGGTTGATCGCTAAGGTCAGGGCGCGGACTGGTATCTGTGAGAATAGCCTCCAAGCAGTTATGGTCGCATGGAGCGAGGGGGTCAGGAGGAGAGCAGAGAAACGCAGCGGGGTTGATAGTGGTGCAGTGCCGGAACTGTAGCTTGGGATTATTCAACAGGTAGATCTCATATTTATTTTGTCTGGCTGAGGTCAAATGCTGGGTCTGGAGTTGTCCCAGTAGGGCGGTCACAGAGTGGGAGGAATATACGGTAATGTCCTGCTGGAGAGTCAGGTTGGCTGCCGACTGAAGACTATTGTATACCGCTGTCAGAATCTGTGTACAATGGGGATACCCCAGTGCCACAGGGTCTAACTTGGATGAATAATACGCCACTGGTCGGTGCTTATCCCCATGCAGCTGGGTCAAAACCGCAGTGGCACATTCGCCCAGGACGGTACAATAGAGCTGAAAAGGTCTATCATACAGGGGTCGCCCCAGCGCAGGAGCCTTCTGCAGGGCCTCTCGTAGATTATTGAACGCTGTCAAGGCTTCACCTGACAACACAAAGGTACTTTCCTCGCTGGTGTAAGGGGTCAGGTGCTTTATGTCCAGGGCCACATTCGGAATCCACTGACGGCAGTAGTTGATCATTCCCAGCCACTGTCGCATTCCCCTGGCTGACGTGGGAGGTGCTGTTCTATAAATGGGGTCAGTGCGGCTCTCGTCCAACCGACGGCCATCTGCGGAGATTATGACTCCAAGGAATTTCACCTCCTTTTGACCGACATGTACTTTGGAGGGGGACACAACGTACCCCAATGTCTTCACAAAGTTCAACAACAAAATTATAGCTTCCCTATTCTGCTCCTCCGTTTCACTGGCCACTAAAAGGTCATCAACGTACCGGATCAATGCAGACCCCTCAGGTAACTGAAGGTTTTGTAACTGCTGTTGCAGACAACGAGAAAATAGGGTCGGTGAGTTTACAAAGCCCTGTGGCAATCTGGTCCATGTATACTGTTGTCCATTATAGGTGAATGCGAACAGGTACTGACAGTCTGGATGTAAAGGAATCGAGAAAAAGGCATGTTGGAGATCCACCGATCCAAAGACGGTTGCTTTAGCCGGGATGGTAGCAAGAATATGTGCTGGGTTAGGAACAAGAGCATGTAATGGTTGTACTATGGCATTAATGGCCCGCAGGTCCTGGACTAGACGATACTGATTCGGCTTTCCTGGTTTTGGGACTGTGAGAATTGGTGTGTTGCAGCAGGACTGGCATGTGATCAAAATACCCTGCTCCAATAGTCCTTTGAGTAACCTGTCGATACAGGGTACGGCCTGGACTTTCAAGGGATATTGTCGTGTAGATGGCATGGCTGCACCTGGCTTGACCTGCACCAGGACTGGCTCAACATTTGTAAGTCCTACTTGAGTCTGATCATTCGCCCATACTTCCGGATCAGTAAATTCCACAATATCTCGGCCCTTATGGTGTCTCAAGGTACCCTCCCGAGTAGGTCGGGTGGGTGAATGGGTAATGGACAGATCGGAGGTAACTTGCTGGGGGCCTTGGATATTTTCATCTGATCCCTTCAAGGCGTGAAAAACCATTGGTCCGAGATCTTTGGCGGTATATGGAAGGTATACTTTTAGCGTAAGATGAGGTGCGATGCCAGGACTTTGCCTCCAGTTGGACATAGATATTGACACGGCCAATGCTTCTCCTTCCCGACCGGTTACGGTAGCCAACTCGGTGATGGTCCACTGACTGCCCTCATGGGGCCCAAAGAATTGCTCCAGTTCCGAGTTGGATCCACTCGCATCATAGGCAAGTGTGACATGGTGTTCTTGGTCCTCCAAGTCCAGGCTCCACCACTGGGGGGTTCGATGCTGATAGCACTGTCGATGTTGAGCGTGTTCAATCTCTATGGGATGCGGCTGACATACAAGCAGAAGCTGTAGTCGACAAAGTAGGTCTCGTCCCAAAACATTAATGTCCAAATTGTTAGTCACCACGAATTGGTGCAGAATGCGGATTCCTTCATACTGGACAGACACTGGTACAGTTAGGCGATAAGGGTGGGGGATTCCATCAAAGCCTTGTAACATTTCATGCTGTCCAGTAGTCTGGAGGGCTAAGGAACATTGCACTGATGAAACAGTTGCTCCGGTATCAACAAGGAAGGAGTGTGATTCATTATTAGCTATCATCTTCAGGTGTGGCTCCGGGATACTGTCATTCCTCCTTGTTGGGGATATCGACAGCATCTTTGGTGGTCAATTTTCAAAGGGGTTTTGGTGTATTCCTTGGAAGGAGGGAGTTGGACCTGGGTCCCCTCCTCGGGGTCCTTGTTGACCTTGCTGTCCAGGTTGTCCGTATTGTCCCTGGCCACTTCCTCGTCTTGCTCCTTGCTGGTTATCACTTGGACAATGTCGGCGCATGTGACCGTTGCCTCCACATTCATAACAAATCAAGGGTTTTCTTGGTCCCCATCCTATTCCTCCATATGGCCGCTGGTTGTTACCTCCACGGGGTGCATATGGTGGCCTGTACGGGGAGGCATTAGGTCCGTTCGGATGTCCCCAAGGGAAAGGGTACGTGTTGTGCTGGCTATCCATCCATACCGGAAAGCAGGGCTGGTGCTCCATCTGGTATCCTCGAGTCTCTGCGTGCGGAGGTCCCTTGTGTTCTGGCGGCTGCTCTCGGGTGATAACATATTCCGTCTTTACCTTTGCTGGTGGATCCCTAGCTTCTCCTCTCTTCCATAATGCACATACGGCACGGCACATATCAGGGGTGGTCATGCCGGTCCAATTTAGATTATTTGTCTTAACGCTGGTACCGACACCGTCGGGCAAGCAGAGCATTAGTGTAGCACAGAACTGGGGAGATTGCTGACCGGTGTTAAAGTTCTGGTCCCCAGCATGCGAGCCATACATATCCTTAAATCTTTCCAAAAAGTCCTCGGGGTCCTCATTTCGCTTGGGTTTCTGATCCAGTACCTTGGGCAAGTCAATAGGTTTTCTCAGGGTCGCTTCGAGAGCCGCCAGGAGTAGGGTCTTCCGCTGTTCATCTCCGGCAACTCCCGGGTGCACGGCTTCCATAGCAGCGTGGTCATTGTGCCCCAGCTGGGTGAGGAACTTGCCCCACTGCGTTCGATTCAGGGATTGTCTGACCAGACTCCAGGCATCCAAAGAGACGGCTTGGTAGGCGTCCAGCATGTTGCCGATGAACTCCACAAATCGTCCTGGGCACTTGACTGGTGCCCCATTCAGGATTATCAACATATCGTTTGGTTTCCACGGAGCATACACCTGGATGGTCGCAGGGGGCCCTCCTGCTACAACGGCCACCCCGGCGGCTGCAGGATTCGGGACTGTTCTCATTGGCAGTTGTCTTGCGCGTGGGGAGTGCTTCTTCTTCCTAGCCCTTCTAGCCTCTTCCTCCCTTCTCTCATCTCTGTCTTCAGATGCCGTGTGTCCCCTTCACTCTCCCATTCGTTATTATCGTCGGAAGTCGAAAAGGTGGAGCTGGAGGGGGATTGTGTTCGCCGCTGTGCCATATTCTTTTTGGGTTTGTTCCGGGGGTTCAGTTTAGTTCTGCCTCCCACGGAGTCAGCGGATTGTGGGGCACCAGGTGAGTACGGAGGGAGTCGGCCTGCGAGGGGGGGCACTGGGGGCAACTGTCTTCCCGGTGGTCTCCCCTGAATGGGACCGTCTTCTGGGGTTCAGCAAGGGTACGGGAGATTTGGAAACTGACATCTGTGAAGGACAAGTTTTAATCTTGGATCGGGTAGCGGGAATTGAAGGAGCAGATACTGGACTGGCAACGGGGGCAGGCTGGTTCAGCGGGGGTGCTCCACGGACTCCCCAATGATAATCCTCTACCTCCTCCTCGTCGTCACCTCCCAAATCTATGCCAGCCACCGACTTACGTAAGTCTTTATCTATCTTGGCCTTATTTTGTCTCTCTCTCTGCTGACGATCCTTACTTTCCTTAGCATGCCTGCATTCCTGTTTTAGTACTGTCGCTGACTTCTCCTGACCCCCCTCGGTCAGGGGTATTCCTAGTTTCAAGGCATTATTCTGCCAACTGGCCGTTAAAGACCGTGCCTTGTCTCTGTTACAATGATCGATCCACAACTGAATGGCCTTTTTATATATATTTTTTTAATCCATTTTCCATATTACACTTTGGGCCCTTGACAACACACCCATATCCTTGGAACCCCCTTCAGGCCATTCATCCTTCCCCAGTTTATGAATTAGTTCTCCCGACATACGCCTAAAAGTCTCCGCCATTTCTGGATGCAAGAAACATAGCTGATGTAATGGCCGGTCTGGGTGACCACTGGTGTCCATACCATTACCCATTTTTATACTTATACTATTACACACAATATTTCAGGGTTAACCGTGAGTCCTTGGTTCCGCCGTATCTCATTCGGTCACTTCAATTCCTGACCTTCGCGTGGAGGATTTCCTCTCTTAACAACCAGTCTAAGGCGGACTTTCTGTGAGATACGGAGTCCCCTTGGTCTCGGTTAACACTCAAGAGTAGTTAACTTTATTACACAAATATCACAACAATATTTCAGGGCTAACCTGGAGTCCTTGGTTCCGCCGTATCTCACTCAGTCACTTTAAAGCGGACTTTCTGTGTGATATGGGGGTACATTGGTCTCGGTTAACACTCAATACTTGCTAACTCTTTCAGGGTTAACCTAGAGTCCTTGGTTCCGCCGTATCTCACTCAGCCACTTTAAAGCGGACTTTCTGTGAGTAATGGGGGTACCTTGTTCTCGGTTAACGTCTCAATACTAGTTAACTTCCTATACACAGTGCACTCCTCTTATATACCGTCTACGGTCCCCTCTACGGGGTGTTTTATCCGCTCGATCAGACTAGGATAATCCTCGAGACGGCCCTATCCCAGTGCCCACAACCGCAACGTTCGGATGTCGTCCCACCAACTGACGCAAGTCAGCGAATTACCCTGCTACGCCAGGATACGAGGAAGGACCAAGAGGAGATTTAACTAAATCTACTCACTTGGCTGCGCAACCTTCACATCGATCCCGTCGCCCAGTGGATTCACTCGCCGGCTCGATCAGTCGCTGGTTGACATCCCACTTCTGACACCAAATGTCGATTCACGTTTTTCGCTCACATCGGTTGTTTCGACAATAATCGACCAGGCACCGGGGTCACTTTAAACGTACGTTTATTGAGCAGGAGTCTTCACACAGGTTTAACAACCTAGCAAAGAGTCAAGCTCTCTGCCCTTAATTGCAATGCTTTATATATGTTAATGCCACCGTTTAGCCCCCTCCCACATTACCCAATTAATCGACAGACCTGTACACAATGGTCATGATAACAGGCACGTACACAATGGGAGATGTTAATTAGTGGAACAACACTAGAGCTAAGACAGGGACATTTCTCAGACTTTCGGGAGCCAGCGGTTTGCATATTCTTCAGCCTTCTGAAACTCAGCCACCTCAATCAGACGAGTGCGAGGAATATCAAAGTTGCGAATATGCAGCATCAGCAGGATAATGTGTATTTCTCAGGATCACAACCTTTTGAGGCCTGCAGCCACATAGTCAGCAACTTTGGTCAGCAGACATTTTAAGTTTCAACTCAGTTCACCTGACCTCCATTTTCCCTTCACATAACCATTTTATAGTGCTGATTCAAGATTTACATTCACACTAGGAGGCTGCAAGGTGACTTGGATAGGTGAATTGTTGAACACCACTGCTCAGTCCGCCTTAACCTATCTGATCTCTCGGTTGCTCAGCACTTTAACTCCCCCTTCCATTCTCAATCTGACCTTTCTGTCCTGGGCCTCATCCATTGGCAGAGTGAGACCCAGCACAATTTGGAAGAAGAGCAACTCATATTTTGATTGGGTAGCTTACACCCCAGCAGTATGAACATTGACTTCTCTAACTTCAAATAGCCCAAGGCTGAAGAAGGGTGTCGACCCTAAACGTCACCCTTTCTTTCCATGATCATATTGAATGGCGGTGCAGGCTCGAAGGGCCGAATGGCCCACTCCTGAACCTCTTATCTATGTTTCTATGTTTCTATAACTGATGTTAGACTCACCCGGCCTGCAGTTCCCTGACTTATTCCTCCAGTGTTCTTAAACAAAGGCACATCAGCCACATTCCAGTCATCCAATATCTCACAGCTTGCCAAGAAACAACATTCTTCGCCAGTGACTAAGCAATTTCTTATCCAGCTCCCTAAAACATGCAAGGGTGCACCTGGTTAGCCCCTGGAGCATCAAGAACATCAACACCTCCTCTTCTGTAATGTCAATAGTTTTCTGGATGTTCCAGTTTTGCCTTTTCAATTTCCTAACACAATATGGTCTCCTGTATCCCACATGCCGCAGGGGATTTGTTTAATCCCAGCTTCCTATACATGACAAGTGCCTCCATATATTTCCTGACCAGTGTCTCAAATCCCTCCTCGGCCAGAGTTACCTAACCCTGCTGCTGTGGTGTAACTGGAAAGATTACTTGTGATATTACAGCACATACACAGGTTGTTAAACAACCCTGGTTTCCACAAGGGTATTCATCAACTCTGCTCAGACAGAATGAAGAGGCAGCATCTAGTGAGGAAAGCAAATGACATATTGGCATGTATTAGAAACATATGTACAGGAGTAGGCTATTCAGCCCATCGAGACAGCACCACCATTCAATATGATCATGGCTGATCATCTAAAATCAGTACCCCGTTCCTGCTTTTTCCCCACATCCATTGATTCCGTTAGCTCTAAGAGCTAAATATAACTCCCTCTTGAAAACATCCAGTGAATTGGCCTCCACTGCCTTCTGTGGCAGAGAATTCCACAGATACACTACTCTCTGGGTGAAAATGATTTTACTAAATACAGTCCTAAATGGCCTAGCCCTTATTCTTAAACTGCGATCCCTGGTTCTGGACTCCCCCAACATCGGGAACATGTTTCCTGCATCTAGCCTGTCCAATCCTTTAAGAATTTTATATATCAAATTCGCAATGGATTGCAATGGAGTTGCAGTTCAGAAATATACATTTTTCTTGACATTTGTACAGGGTCTGAAGATGTCTGAAGTCGGGTCTTGACTCAAAACACCACCTATTCGTTTTCTCCAGAGATGCTGCCTGACCCGCAGAATTACTCCAACATATTGTGTCTATCAACTGGATGGAGAATTGTCTTTGTGGTGGGTTGTTTTTCCAACTGGAGGCCGGTGATTTGTTGTTTGCCTCAGGGATTGGTGTTGGGCCCATTGCTGTTTGAGGTTTGTATTAACGTTTTGGTTGAGACCACACAAAGCATGGAATGTCTGCCATAAGGCCATGTTGTGACTAGCACAATGAACACACGTCCGCCATTTTGTAAGAAAGATTTATTCTGAACAACCAACTGAGACTTCTAGAAGGTCACCCAACCTCAGTCATGAGGCACAGGAACATTTGCCAGCTTCTGCTTTTGGCCTCAAGGGGCGCTGGCATTTATATTACATATTTATCATACAAGCATTAACTTTTAAGAAGATCTCCATGCACTCCACTGCGCCCACCGAGCCGGTCAGCAACCCTGTAGCGTGGCCATTTTAATCATCTCGCGAGTGGGATTTTGTGAAACGTGATCGTTTGGAACGTTGCGGTTGCGGTGAATTTAAACCCCACATCGGCAGGAAAAATACTGCTCGTTCGTATGGGTCCTAAGTCATCTTTTCGCAACGTAAAATTTTGATTAAAGGCATCCTAAGAAGCATGTTTATATGTAAAATAAAGTCTTTCCTTTACCTGTCCCAACAGGGAGCGGGCGATGCCTTACCGGATCGCCGTTGGGTAATCTCCGGAGTGCTGTGGACGTCGACTCCCAACATCGCGGAGCTGTGGCTGCGGGCGTCCGGCCGCGGGCGGCACTGGATTTGGAGCGCCGCGGAGCCAGGGATCGAGTTTACCGGGGTCGGAGCTCCAACCGGCGCGGCCTGAGGGCTACGAGTGCCCCGGGTTGCGGTCTCCGGTCTCCGGGGAGGAGGCAGCCGCTCCAGACTTTCCACGCCGCTTGAGGAATTGTTTCACCCGACGCCGGGGTTCCATCTTTCCCTGCAAGAGGGCCCTGAAAATCATCGGACTTGCTGCAAGACCACAAATGGGCCCTTGACCTCGGATGTTTCAGATGAAGAGGACTTAACTTTCTGGTGCCTTTCCCCACAGTGGAAATTTTTGATTCTGCTGTGGGGGGACGTTTGTGTTGAACACTATAATGTGTTGTGTCCATTTTCTTTATTTTTTTGTTAACCTTTTTCTATGGTATGGAAACTTATTAGCTATTTTATGTAAAGCACTTTGGTGTCAATGCGAGTTGACTTAAAACGTGCTATATAAATAAAACTTACTTACTTACTTACTTTTTTGGTACTATCCTGCATTCTGTATTGAGCACTCCACGGATTGTCTGACAACCCGCGGCACAGGAAATCGTCTCGGTTCCTCAAGTCAATGACTTGATGTATCATGTAGACGCTGGTCTCCTGAGTCACAGGCTGTACCAGCAAGTTTTATGCTTTGAATAACCATATAGGTTCTGTATAATTCCCTATATTAGTGGGAACCATGGCTGCATATGTCAGTCAGGCAGATTGAGGCCTGAAGCGGTGTCTTGCTGGATAAATTGCAACCCCCACAAATATATCGATACTCGATGTTCCATCGAGCCAAAATGACATTAAATACTTTGTAGTCCAACATCCATCCTGTGTTTCATAGATTTCACATGAGATAATAGTTTCAAAATAAGATTAGGTAAATATCACAGGATATTTCAACTTCATAGCACCCATGTGACTAACATATGCCACCCCCATAGTGTATCAACTTGGAGTTGAGCATGCAGATTTTGCACATTCTTACAATAACCTTTAATGTGTAGAATGCACTGAGTTATAGGTAGTTGATACCAATACTGAAAATTGGTACTTATGCAACCTGCATCCGCCTCCGGAACTGGAGATGGCATACCATACTTCTCATCTTTGAGCACTAGTATCAATTGTAATACTAAGTATACCCGACCAAAAATACTGGAGCAATGCTGTATACTGCCACCATCATGATTTTGGTAGCTTCAGCTGAGAATAGCATAGGTTTATTTGTAATTACCTATATGGTACTAGAGAGGTTAATTCTTTGCTTGTTTTAACTTCAGGAAATGCAAAGCCCAATTTGTACTGCTGATACACAGCTGCTATATTGTTAACTACATCTTGATGAAATAGAAAGTTGCTTAATAACCAACGAGGTTGTTGCAGGCTTCTGTTAATTGCATCTCTTGCTCCAGGGCGGAATCCCTTGTTAGTTGATAGTTAAATGTTAATCCCAATAATCAGTAGTTCTGATTGGTATCAACTTTAAATGTAATTGGATGGGTGGGACCCTGATTCTTCAAATATAGTTTGGGCCTATAATAGTTAATTTTAGCAAAACCCAGCATTTAACATCATTCCAGATAAATGATAACTAATGTTCTTGAGCTCTGAGCAGCCCAAGCTCCATTTGGAAATTTGGTAAATAAACCTGGGAACTGTAGTTAGCCTATTTTGCAACGCTTTAACTGTTATTATAGCCCCATCCAGGTAAATTTCAATATCTCTGGCTATTCCAGTGAATGGGAACTGCATAGCATGCATCTTTGAGCTTGATGCTTGCCATATAGCTCCTATAAAACAGTTGTTAGACCATAACAAAATTCACTATAATGAAAGTCTATACTGCACATATGAGTTAAACCTGGATGAAGTGACGTCCTCCATCTGTCACCTATCCTGAAAGGCAATCCTTCCCATCTTGCTGAGACCACACCTGGAGTATTACGTACTGTTTTGGTCTCCTAATCTGAGGAAGGACATTCTTGCCATAGAGGGAGTATAAGAGCAGGTTCACCAGACTGATTCCTGGGATGTCAGGAATTTCATATGAAGAAACACTGGATAGACTCGACTTGTACTCGCTAGAATTTAGAAGATTGAGGGGGGATCTTATAGAAACTTACAAAATTCTTAAGGGGTTGGACAGGCTAGATGCAGGAAGATTGTTCCCGATGTTGGGGAAGTCCAGAACAAGGGGTCACAGTTTAAGGATAAGGGGGAAATCTTTTAGGACCGAGATGAGGAAAACTTTTTTCACACAGAGAGTGGTGAATCTCTGGAATTCTCTCCCGCAGAAGGTAGTTGAGGCCAGTTCATTGGCTATATTTAAGAGGGAGTTAGATGTGGCCCTTGTGGCTAAAGGGATCAGGGGGTATGGAGAGAAGGCAGGTACAGGATACTGAGTTGGATGATCAGCCATGATCATATTGAATGGCGGTGCAGGCTCGAAGAGCCGAATGGCCTACTCCTGCACCTATTTTCTATGTTTCTATGTTTCTATCATACTGGGCCTGCCTCAAAGCCAACTCCGGTCCCAATTCCAAGTCTGCTTGGAAGCTATGTTTGTTGTGCAGTAAAAGTAATCACATGTTATTATCTGTTTTTTAAAACCAGATCTGAAACTCATGTTGTTTTTCATTGTCATTTTGAACAAAAAACACAAGAGTAAAAATGACCAACATGTAACTGGTCCACAATCCCTTGGTTCAGTAAACCCAGACCCACCTACCTCCATGGCTACTGGTCTTGTGGTAAGCCCAAAGGCCGCTAATGTGGGTTCCTTTTATCTCCTTGATTGGGAGTAGGACTGGTAGGGAGTGTGGATTCCATGTTTCTCCTGACCTCTGCTTGGGTCTTGGTCTGAAACCTCATCATACTGAGCCTGCCTTGTAAAACAATTCTGGCCATAACTGTTAGTCTGCCTTGAAAGACGACTCTGATCATGTTTGCGTGCCCAGCTTTCAAGCTACCACCGGCTTCAGTGAACCGCTTACCCCCTATGGAGGTGTGGGGTGTGTTGTCACCTACTGATGAAGCTTTGCTTGTCGTTGGTACCTTGATTAGTCCCACAGCTTTTGCTTCCTTCTTCTGGTCTTACCTGAAGAGAGGATTCATAGAAACATAGAAAATAGGTGCAGGAGTAGGCCATTCGGCCCTTCGAGCCTGCACCGCCATTCAATTGATCATGGCTGATCATCCAACTCAGTATCCCGTACCTGCCTTCTCTCCATACCCCCTGATCCCTTTAGCCACAAGGGCCACATCTAACTCCCTCTTAAATATAGCCAATGAACTGGCCTCAATTACCTTCTGTGGCAGAGAGTTCCAGAGATTCACCACTCTCTGTGGGAAAAATGTTTTTTGCATCTCGGTCCTAAAAGATTTCCCCTTTATCCTTAAACTGTGACCCCTTGTCCTGGACTTCCCCAACATCGGGAACAATCTTCCTGCATCTAGCCTGTCCAACCCCTTAAGAATGTTTTAAGTTTCTATAAGATCCCCCCCTCAATCTCCTAAATTCTAGCGAGTACAAGCCGTCTCTATCCAGTCTTTCTTCATATGAAAGTACTGACATCCCAGGAATCAGTCTGGTGAACCTTCTCTGCACGCCCTCTATGACAATAATGTCCTTCCTCAGATTTGGAGACCAAAACTGTACGCAATACTCCAGGTGTGGTCTCACCAAGATCCTGTACAAATGCAGTAGAACCTCCCTGCTCCTATACTCAAATCCTTCAGCGGCTGGTTTCTCCAATGTCACCCTGATAGCGCTGTTCCCTTGCCGGCACTTGTAGCGTGAGTAATCTGGCCTCTTCCAGATACTCAGGACTGCTGTAGATTTTGGGAGCAGGAGTTTAGCAAGAGATACGACTGATTGGCTCTAGCCCAAGTGGGAGGAGAGAAGTGAAAACAGTTAAAGTAGAGGCCAAGGACAGGCAGACTTTACTCAGAACTGCTGTAGAATTTGGGAGCAACAGCAGCAGGAGTTTAGCAAGAGATACGACTGATTGGCTCTAGCCCAAGTGGGAGGAGAGAAGTGAAAACAGTTAAAGTAGAGGCCAAGGACAGGCAGACTTTACTCAGAACTGCTGTAGATTTGGGAGCAACAGCAGTAGGAGCTTAGCAAGAGATACGACTGATTGGCTCTAGCCCAAGTGGGAGGAGAGAAGTGCGTCAGTGCTGGGAAAACAGTTGAAAACTGAGGAATTTGGGTTGTAAATTGGTAAATCAGGCAATTTATCAGTCAATTTAAGCAAGACAGCTCTTAGCGAGCGGCAGTGAGTGAGCGGGCTTGTGAGGGAAGTGCGAGTCTTTGGCTCGAGAGTCTTCGGCGAGGAGACCACGCAATACGCTTGAGAGGTAGAGACGAAAGAAGGAGATGTCAGGCAAGCTGATTCAGTGCGATGCTTGCAGTATATGGGAGGTCAAGGACACCGCTGGTGCCTCTGGCTGCTACAAATGCGAGAAGTGCATTCAGGTAGAGCTCCTGAAGGGCTGTGTTGGGGAACTGGAGAAGCAAGTGGATGATCTCTGGTTCGTCCGTGAAACGGAGTTGTTCCTCAACAAGTCCTACAGTACGATTGTTACACCTAAGGTACTGGAAGAGAGAAGGTGGGAGACAGTGAGAACGGGAGGGAAGCATGGAATGCCAATGTCCCCGGGTGTTGTACCTCTTGTGAACAGGTTCACCCACTTAGAAGCTGTCGGGACAGAAGAGGTGTTTACACTGGGCGGCGGACTGGCTTGTGATGCGAATAGGGCTGTTGAACCAAAACCAAAAAGGCCTAAGGCAGGCAACGCCATTGTAGTGGGAGACTCCATTGTGAGAGGTACGGACAGGGGTTTCTGCGGCAACAGACGGGATGCGAGGATGGTGTGCTGCTTTCCTGGTGCCAGGATCCAGGATGTCACGGGCAGAGTGCAGAAAATCCTCAAGGGCGAAGGTGAACATCCGGAAGTGGTTGTGCATGTCGGCACAAACGATGTCGGAAAGAAGGGGATGAATATTCTGCAGCGTGACTTTAGAGAGCTCGGAAAAATGCTGAAAAGCAGGACCTCCAGGGTTGTTATCTCCGGTGTGCTTCCAGTTCCTCGTGCTGGCGAGATCAGGAACACGGAGATACGGGACCTGAACGTGTGGCTGAGGAACTGGTGCACGGGGCAGGGATTTAGATTCTTAGATCACCGGGACCTGTTTTGGGGTAAGGGGGAACTGTACAAAAGGGACGGATTGCATCTTAACAGGTGTGGGACCAGCATTCTGGCAGGCAGGTTTGCCACTGCTACACGGGTGGTTTTAAACTGAATAAGGGGGGTGGGGTGTCGAATGGGATAGTGGAGGATGGAGTTAAAGGGAAAGGGTTTCTTAAATGTGTGAGCGTAGAGACAGAGGGGTGTAAAATGAGGGTAGAAGCAATAGGTAGCAAGGTGAAAAGTAAAAGTGGCAGGCAGACAAAACCAGGGCAAAAATCAAAAAGGGCCACTTTTCAACATAATTGTATAAGGGGTAAGAGTGTTGTAAAAACAAGCCTGAAGGCTTTGTGTCTCAATGTAAGGAGCATTCGTAATAAGGTGGATGAGTTGAATGTGCAGATAGCTATTAATGACTATGATATAGTTGGGATCACGGAGACATGGCTCCAGGGTGACCAAGGCTGGGAGCTGAACATCCAGGGATATTCAATATTCAGGAGGGATAGAGAGAAAGGAAAATGAGGTGGGGTAGCGTTGCTGGTTAGAGAGGAGATTAGCGCAATGGAAAGGAAGGACATTAGTTTGGAGGATGTGGAATCGGTATGGGTAGAGCTGCGAAACACTAAGGGGCAGAAAACGCTGGTGGGTGTTGTGTACAGGCCACCTAACAGTAGTAGTGGAGCTGGTATCAAACAGGAAATTAGAAATGCGTGCGACAAAGGCAAAACCGTTATAATGGGTGACTTCACTCTACATATAGATTGGGTGAATCAAATTGGCAGGGGTGCTGAGGAAGAGGATTTCTTGGAATGTATGCGGGATAGTTATCTAAATCAACATGTAGAGGAACCAATGAGAGAGCAGGCTATTTTAGACTGGGTAATGAGGAAGGGTTAGTTAGCAGTCTTGTTGTACGTGCCCCCTTGGGCAAGAGTGACCATAATATGGTTGAGTTCTTCATTAGGATGGAGAGTGACATTGTTAATTCAGAAACAATGGTTCTAAACTTAAAGAAAGGTAACTTTGAGGGTATGAGACGTGAATTGGCCAAGATTGACTGGCAATTAATTCTAAAAGGGTTGACGGTGGATATGCAATGGAAGATGTTTAAAGACTGCATGGATGAACTACAAAAATTGTTCATCCCAGTTTGGCAAAAGAATAAATCAGGGAAGGTAGTACATCCGTGGATAACAAGGGAAACCAGGGATAGTATCAAAGCGAAGGATGATGCGTACAAATTAGCCAGAAAAAGCGACATACCGGAGGACTGGGAGAAATTCAGAGACCAGCAGAGGAGGACAAAGGGCTTAATTAGGAAAGGAAAAATAGATTATGAAAGAAAACTGGCAGGGAACATAAAAACTGACTGCAAAAGTTTTTATAGATATGTGAAAAGAAAGATATTAGTTAAAACAAATGTAGGTCCCTTGCAATCAGAAACAGGTGAGTTGATCATGGGGAACAAGGATATGGCGGACCAATTGAATAACTACTTTGGTTCCGTCTTCACTAAGGAAGACATAAATAATCTGCCGGAAATAGCAGGGGACCGCGGGTCAAAGGAGTTGGAGGAATTGAGTGAAATCCAGGTTAGCCGGGAAGTGGTGTTGGGTAAATTGAATGGATTAAAGGCCGATAAATCCCCAGGGCCAGATAGGCTGCATCCCAGAGTACTTAAGGAAGTAGCTCCAGAAATAGTGGATGCACTAGTAATAATCTTTCAAAACTTTTTAGATTCTGGAGTAGTTCCTGAGGATTGGCGGGTAGAAAACGTAACCCCACTTTTTAAGAAGGGAGGGAGAGAGAAAACGGGGAATTACAGACCAGTTAGTCTAACATCGGTAGTGGGGAAACTGCTAGAGTCAGTTATTAAAGATGGGATAGCAGCACATTTGGAAAGTGGTGAAATCATTGGACAAAGTCGGCATGGATTTACAAAAGGTAAATCATGTCTGACGAATCTTATAGAATTTTTCGAGGATGTAACTAGTAGCGTGGATAGGGGAGAACCAGTGGATGTGGTGTATCTGGACTTCCAGAAGGCTTTCGACAAGGTCCCACATAAGAGATTAGTATACAAACTTAAAGCACACGGCATTGGGGGTTCAGTATTGATGTGGATAGAGAACTGGCTGGCAAACAGGAAGTAAAGAGTAGGAGTAAACGGGTCCTTTTCACAATGGCAGGCAGTGACTAGTGGGGTACCGCAAGGCTCAGTGCTGGGACCCCAGCTATTTACAATATATATTAATGATCTGGATGAGGGAATTGAAGGCAATATCTCCAAGTTTGCGGATGACACTAAGCTGGGGGGCAGTGTTAGCTGTGAGGAGGATGCTAGGAGACTGCAAGGTGACTTGGATAGGCTGGGTGAGTGGGCAAATGTTTGGCAGATGCAGTATAATGTGGATAAATGTGAGGTTATCCATTATGGTGGCAAAAACAGGAAAGCAGACTATTATCTAAATGGTGGCCGACTAGGAAAAGGGGAGATGCAGCGAGACCTGGGTGTCATGGTACACCAGTCATTGAAAGTAGGCATGCAGGTGCAGCAGGCAGTGAAGAAAGCGAATGGTATGTTAGCTTTCATAGCAAAAGGATTTGCGTATAGGAGCAGGGAGGTTCTACTGCAGTTGTACAGGGTCTTGGTGAGACCACACCTGGAGTATTGCGTACAGTTTTGGTCTCCAAATCTGAGGAAGAACATTATTGCCATAGATGGAGTGCAGAGAGGGTTTACCAGACTGATTCCTGGGATGTCAGGACTGTCTTATGAAGAAAAACTGGATAGACTTGGTTTATACTCTCTAGAATTTAGGAGATTGAGAGGGGATCTTATAGAAACTTATAAAATTCTTAAGGGGTTGGACAGGCTAGATGCAGGAAGATTGCTCCCGATGTTGGTGAAGTCCAGCACAAGGGGTCACAGCTTAAGGATAAGGGGGAAATCCTTTAAAACCGAGATGAGAAGAACTTTTTTCACACAGAGAGTGGTGAAACTCTGGAACTCTCTGCCACAGAGGGTAGTCGAGGCCAGTTCATTGGCTATATTTAAGAGGGAGTTAGGTGTGACCCTTGTGGCTAAGGGGATCAGAGGGTATGGAGAGAAGGCAGGTACGGGATACTGAGTTGGATGATCAGCCATGATCATATTGAATGGCGGTGCAGGCTCGAAGGGCCGAATGGCCTACTCCTGCACCTAATTTCTATGTTTCTATGTTTCTATTCTGCCAATGGCTGGAGACCAACTCTTCCGGTAGCAAACCCTTTGTTTGCGAGTACTCTTGAAGCCATATGCATGTGCTTCAGTATGTTCTTACTTTAAATTAGAGATCAGTTCCCTACTGATCACTCACACTCCTCTCCACAAAGAGTGAGATTTGTAGGCAGCTCTGAAAACAAGTGCTGCCGCAGGCCCCTGAGGTTACCTGCGCTGACATGGCCCCTCCAGTGGACCTATGTCAGGTTCTTGCTTTGGGTCAGACTGAAACTGACCATGGATGCTCCTCTCCTCAGAGCAGGAGACATTTGTGCAGCCCTGAAACAGGTGCCGCTGCCTGCGGGTTCTCCATAATACCCGGGCTGATAACTCCCTCCTTTGGAGTATATCATTGTGGAGCACCTCTCCATCAGGTGCTCCATGTGGGTTTGAACGTTTCATCATGTTACCCATGTAGGAGGTAATCCTCTCCATCCGGAATCCTCCTGGCCCGACCTGTTTGTAGGTTTTCTCCTTGCGCTCCCTTCCTCAGAGCGAGGGATCAAATTGAAATCTCCCACAATCACTACCTTGTGCTTACTACTAATATCTGTGATCTTCCTACATATTTGCTCTTCCAATTCTCGCTCCTCATTAAGCGGTCTATAATACACCCATATAAGTGTTGTTACACCTTTCCCATTTCTCAATTCCACCCAAATAGCCTCCCTAGACGAGCCCTCTAATCTATCCTGCCAAAGCACTGCTGTAATATCTTCCCTGACAAGCAATGCAACACCTCCACCTCTTGTCCCTCCAATTCTGTCACACCTGAAGTAACAAAATCCTGGAATATTTAGTTTCCAATCACAGCCCTCCTGCAACCATGTTTCACTGATCGCAACAACATCATACTTCCAGGTGTCAATCCAGGCTCTAAGTTCATCCACCTTTCTTACAATGCTCCTAGCATTAAAATATACACATTTAAGAACCCCACCCCCTCTTATTCTCTGTTTATTATCTTTTTCTTCTTTCTCCCCTTCATTTTGTGTCTGAGTGCTTCCCTTCTCTGCCTCCTGCCTCATACACTGGCTACTAGCTTTATCTATTTGAGTCCCTCCCCCCAACCGTTCTAGTTTAAAGTCTCCCCAGTAGCCTTTGCAAATCTCCCTGCCAGGATATTGGTCCCCCTCGGGTTTAAGTGCAACCCGTCCATTCTGTACAGGTCACACCTTCCCCAAAAGAGGTCCCAATGATCCAGAAACTTGAATCCCTGCCCTCTGCACCAGTCCCTCAGCCACGCATTTATCCTCCACCTCGCTCCATTCCTACTCTCACTGTTGCGTGGCACAGGCAGTAATCCTGAGATTGTTACTTTTTTG
The DNA here is from genome assembly GCF_010909765.2 of Amblyraja radiata. Taxonomy (NCBI): domain Eukaryota; kingdom Metazoa; phylum Chordata; class Chondrichthyes; order Rajiformes; family Rajidae; genus Amblyraja; species Amblyraja radiata. The sequence goes on along the minus strand of NW_022630559.1, from coordinate 9,156 downwards.
GTCCTTCTCCTTAACTCTCCTTCCAACTCCCTGATTTCTCCTTTCAGGACCTCATCTCTTTTTCTACCTATGTCATTGGTACCTATATGTACCACAACCTCAGGCTCCTCTCCCTTCCATTTCAGGATATCTTGGACACGTTCAGACACAGGGAGGCAAACTACCATCCGGGTCTCCTGACTGCGTCCACAGAATCGCCTATCTGACCACCTAACTATAGAGTCCCCTATTACTAATTGCCCTCCTCTTCTTTTCCTTATGCTTCTGAGCAATCACACGATGGAACGTTCACCAGGGGCTGGGGCTGGGCTGATTCTATGGGTGAGAAGCCAGTATTTTTTGAAATATTGGGGGGGGGGGGGGGGGGGGGGGCTGCGGCATCACACTCACTTTAAACAATCCCACAAACACACAGGTTGGGGTAGGGGGTGAGAGAGGGGGATGGGGAGAGAGATGTGGGGGAGGGGGGGATGGGGAGGGAGGGGAAGAGGGGGAGAGGGGTGGGGGAGAGAGGAGAAAGAGTGGGGAGGGAGAGTGGAGGGGTAGAGGGGGTAGCAGGAGTGGTGGAAGAAGGACGGGGGAGTGGTGGAAGAGGAACAGAGGGGTAAGAGGAAGGGGTGGGGGAGAGAGAGGGAAAGGGAGGGGAAGAGAGAGGGTGGGGGAAGGAGAGGGGTGGGGTAAGGGGAGAGAAGTGGTAGAGTGGGGAGGGAGGGGTAGGGGGAGTGGTGGAAGAGGGACAGAGGGGTAGGGAAGGGGGCGGGGGAGATTAGGGAAGGGGGTGGGGTTAGAGAGGGAAGGGGGGTGGGGGAGAGAGGGATGGGTGGGAGAGGGAGAGGGGTGAAGACAGGGAAACATAGAAACATAGAAATTAAGTGCAGGAGTAGGCTATTCGGCCCTTTGAGCCTGCACCACCATTCAATATGATCATGGCTGATCATCCAACTCCGTATCCTGTACCTGCCTTCTCTCCATACCCCTGATCCCTTTAGCCACAAGGGCCACATCTAACTCCCTCTTAAGTTCCGACTTGGACATATGTGAGCATTGGGCATTGTGACATCACACAATGGAACGTTCACCATTGGCTGGGGCTCCTGCAAAGGCATATGTAAATGAATCCATTCCGATTGGACATCTGTGAGCATCAGGCATTGTGACATCACACGTTGGAACATTCACCAGGGGCTGGGGCTGGGGCTGGATCTATGGGTGAGAAGCCTGTTTATTTTTGAAATATTGGGGGGGGAGGGGGAAGGATTGGATTAAAAACGTGTACTTAAACACGACGTAATGTAATGAGGAGCGGATACCTAGAAAGAAAAGTGAAATCTCTACCGAAATGGAAAAGATGTCGGCGATTCTGCGTCTGGTTTCGGAGTTGCAGTGAATCAAAGGAAGAAATGCAGCCGACAGCCATACATGTAAATGGATCCATTCCGATTGGACATCTGCGAGCATTGGGCATTGTGACATCACACGATGGAAACGAATCAAAAGGCAGAAAGGCAGCTGGACGGACGGCAGGCGGCAGGCACACGGTTTGATAGATAGATAGATAGATAGATAGATAGATAGATAGATAGATAGATAGATAGATAGATAGATAGATAGATAGATAGATAGATAGATAGATAGATAGATAGATAGATAGATAGATAGATAGATAGATGTTCTCTTTTAAACACTTAACTATATTAACATAGAGACCGGGAGGTCTATACGTAATGTGTATTTAGATTAGATTATTAGATTATACCTTTAATAATCCTTTTCAGGAAATTACAGTGCCACGACAGCTTCAAGACAGACATAACACCACACATTTCCTCAAATGGCTTCCATACTTAACAAGTTAAAATACGTTAAAATACAAGTTAAAATACAATTAATTTTTAAAAAGTGCAATTATTTATGCGCATTTTGACACTGGACTCATACTTAGATTATACTTGTTGTTAATGTAATCCTGATCCCTATGTATCTATATCACTGTTATGTTTATCATTATTTTGGTTTTGTTTCTGACAAAAAATTATAAAAAGATTTTAAAGAAAGAAAGAGCTATTGAGGGAGAAGGGAATTGGTCAGGAAGGAGACCAAGAACCCGATGGTCACTCTGACAGAGCTCCAGAGTTCCTCTGTGGAGATGGGAGAACCTTCCAGAAGGCAAACTATATCTGCAGCGCTCCACCAATCAGGGCTTTATGGTAGACTGGCCAGACGGAAGCTACTCCTCAGTAAAAGGCACATAACAGCCCACTTGGAGTTTGCCAAAATGCATGAGAAACACGATTCTCTGTTCTGATGAAACCAAGATTGAACTCTTTGGCCTGAATGCCAAGCGTCACGTCTGGAAGAAACCAGGCACCGCTCATCGCCTGGCCAATATGATATGAAGCATGGTGGTGGCAGCATCATGCTGTGGGAATACTTTTCAGCAGCAGGAACTGGGAGACTGGCCAGGATCAAGGGAAAGCAGAACAGAGCAAAGTCCAGAGAGATCCTTGATGAACATTCTGGGCCTCAGCCTGGAGTGGAGGTTCACCTTCCAACAGGACAACGACCCTAAGCACACAACCAAGACAACCCGCAGTAGTAGCTTTGTGACTAGTCTGTGAATGTCCTAGAGGGGCCTTCAGAGCCAGGACACACCCCATCCAACCTGACAGAGCTTGAGAGGATCTGCTGAGAAGAATGGAAGAAATTACCGAAATACTGGTGTGCCAAGCTTGTAGCGCCTACCCAAGAAGACTTGAGGCTGTAATCACTGTCAAAGGTGCCTCAACAAAGTACAGAGCAAATGGTTTGAATACTTATGTAAATGTGATATATCGTAATTTATTTGTAATTACTTTGCAAACATTTCTAAACACCTGTTTTGTTTTTTTATTATGGGGTATTGTATGTAGATTGATGATAAAAAGATATCGTGACTTCCCATCTCTATAGAATAATACGTAACAAAATGTGGAAAAAGTGAAGGGGGCTGAATACTTTCCGAATGCACTTATGTGAAACTGTGTGTGTGACAGGAACTGATTATGTTAGTTTGAGTGTGTGGGAGCATGCAAGTGTGTGTTTGTGAACGACAGTGTGGCAATTGTCACTCAATACACCAGTCCGTTCAATGTGTCTCATACCCTTGTTCACCGAAGCACGTGCGTTCTATTATGGCCCTCATCATTCATGGTGTGTGTGTCCTACCCTTCTACATCGAGGTAACTCTGTTCCAAACACTCCCTATCAATCAATGTCCGCACCCTACCATTGTACTCCAAAGCCCCTTCATTCATGAACACTCACTAGCAATTATAGTGTGTGCCCTACCCTTGTACACCAAATCCTTCTTTTGCTTTGTACGCGGTACGTTCTATCCCACTAACTTGATGGAATTTTCTGACGTGGTGAGGAAGGTGATTAATGAGCATCGGGTGGTGGATATTTTGGACATGGATTTTAGGGGCATTTGATAAAGTTCCACGTGGTTGGATGATCCAAAAATATGAAGATCCATGGGATTCAAAATGACTTGTTCGTATGGATTGAGAACTGGTTTACTGATAGAAGACAGAGGGTGTTGTTCTGGAAGGCTGTTATTCAAGCTGGACGCCTGTGGCCAGTGGAGTTCCATAGGGATTAATATATATATAGGACGTTAATGTCGACAGGCTGGTTTCTTAAATTTGCTGCCGACATAGTCTACTGGGATTGGGGACTGGGGAGAAGGATGTCAATGCATACGTTACAGAAATGGGAGAAAAAGGGGAAGATTATTATTAATGACAAGACCCTAAACAGCACTGAAGTGCAGAATGGGATGTCAGAGTCAGAATTAACAGCTCCTGAAAGTGGCAACACAAGTAGATAGAGTGCTAAAGAAGGCATATCGTCATCTCGCCTTCATAGAGATGGGAAGTCACGATGCATCTTTAGACTACTTTGGGTTTGGCCACTTTTGTGAATTATTTGTGCAGTTCTGGTCTAAAACATAGGTGGAAATGTTGTAGAGCGTGCAGAAGAGGTTGACCAGAATAATGACTAGATGAGACGCTATTAGCTATAAAGCTAGACACAAAAAGCTGGAGTAACATCGGGACAGGCAGCATCTCTGGTGAGAAGGAATGGGTGATGTTTCTGGTCGGGACTCTTCTTCAGACTTGAAACGTCACCCATTCCTTTTCTCCAGAGATGCTGCCTGTTCCCGTTGAGCTACTCCAGCTTTTTGTGTCTATCTTCAATTTGAACCATAATCTGCAGTTCCTTCTTACACACAGCTATAAAGAGAGGTTGGTCAAACTCGGATTGCTTATCTGATTGCGTTCGGCTGGGACGTTGAGGGGAAGGAGACACGATGGAAGATTATAAAATTGTGAGAGGAAATGAAATTGTAGACGGTCAGAAACATTTTACTGAAAAATGTGAAAGATTAGAGTGCATTGCATGAAGGTCAAAGAGAGGGACAGTTAAAGGGAGACATGCAGAGCAAGGTTGTTTACACACTGAGTGCTGAGTGGAGTGGAATCAAACACAATAGTGTTTAAGATACATTTAGAAGGTGTGTGGAATACAAGAATGGACGGATGTGGATCATGTTCAGACAGATGAGATCTGTTTACTTTGGCAACATGTCATTAACGCACATTATAGAGGAATAGAGTGTTGAGAGCCAGGAACGCATTGCCAAGGGTGGTGGTGGAGGAAGCCATCATAGTGAGGTTTAAGAATCTTATAAATAAATGCACAATGTATACAGGAACATGGAGCATGTACAGGCAGATGAGATTAGATTATCCGCACTGTGTTCGACGCATAGATTGTGGGGCGATGGGTCACAGAAACATAGAAACACACAAACTAGGTGCAGGAGCAGGCCATTCGGCCCTTCGAGCCTGCACCACCATTCAATATCTGCACCACCAGACCAAATCTGGAGTTTGGTGTACAATTTTGGTCGCCCAATTATAGGAAGGATGTCAACAAATAGAGAGAGTACAGAGGAGATTTACTAGAATGTTGCCTGGGTTTCAACAACTAAGTTACAGAGATAGGTTGAATAGTTAGGTCTTTATTCTCTGGAGCGCAGAAGGTTAAGGGGGGACTTGATAGAGGTCTTTAAAATGATGAGAGGGATAGACAGAGTTGATGTGATCAAGCTTTTCCCTTTGAGAATAGGGAAGATTCAAACAAGAGGACATGACTTCAGAATTAAGGGACAGAAGTTTAGGGGTAACATGAGGGGGAACTTCTTTACTCAGAGAGTGGTAGCGGTGTGGAATGAGCTTCCAGTGGATGTGGTGGCGGCAGGTTCGTTGGTATCATTTAAAAATAAATTGGATAGGCATATGGATGAGAAGGGAATGGAGGGTTATGGTATGAGTGCAGGCAGGTGGGACTAAGGGAAAAAAGTTGTTCGGCACGGACTTGTAGGGCCGAGATGGCCTGTTTCCGTGCTGTAATTGTTATATGGTTATATGGTTTATGGTTAATATGATCATGGCTGATCATCCAAAATCAGTACCCCATTTTTCGGCTTTTTCCCCATAACCCTTGATTCCCTCAGCCCTAAGAGCTAAATCTAACTCCCTCTTGAACATATCTAGTGGATGGCCCCAACTGCCTTCTGTGGCAGAGAATTCCACAGATTCACAACTCTCTTGGTGAAAAGGTTTTACCTCCTAAATGGCCTACCCTTCATTCGTAACTTGTGACCTCTAGTTCTGGAGTCCACTAACATCTATAATAATAATAATAATAATACATTTTATTTATGGGCGCCTTTCAGACATCACATACCTGGTGTATCGACGCTGCACTCCCTCAATAGCAATAATGTCCCTTCCTCAAATTAGGAGACCAAAATTGCCCCAATCCTGTACTGTTCCATGTTCGGAAAACAGAGCACACAGCAGTCCATCAGTCCCCTAGGCGGAAATCCTGGAGGGATGGGAGAGACACGCCCCCCCCCACCCCCCCCCCATGTTTTGGAGAAGTGGGGGCCATCCCCCCATGTTTTCAAATTCGGGTGATAAAAACGACCTAAAACCTCCGCTTTCTGCGAACCCGTGTCGCTGTTAAGTGCTAGTTAAATGTCTCTATGAACATCGCATTAACACGATGTGTCAGCAATTGTGTTTTGACCTTCAAGTATTGCTGAAGCTATTCACGGATAATTTCTTAAAGTTGTCTGATGCGGGTACAATTACTATTTGAACTAATTGTACGTAATTTGTGGATGGGGAAGCTTTAAACGGTTTAAATATTAAACAGGACAGGTAATTAAGGACACCGGTCGAACGGGTTCCTGGCTGGCTGGCAATTCACGGTCACTCACGTTATTTATTATGTTTTTTTCCCATCTATCTCTCTCTCTCCCCTCAAGGTTTTGTACTTCTGTTTTGCCTCTGTTCCTTCAGTTTATTGGTTTTGACAGGAATAGATATTCAAGCTTACATTTCACCCTGTGTTCTCAATAACTTGTACATTTGACAAACAATCCACTGGGGAGTGGGACCTGAAACCTGGTCGCTTCACTCTCAATTGCAGACTCGCAGGGGGCGGCACCCGGTGGGGCCCAGGAGCCGGAGCGTGGAGTCGGCCTCTCCACTCGGGCAAGTGGTTGTGCTCGGGGTCCGGTGAGTCGGGGAGCGGCGTCGGAAGCTCCGGTAGGTCGGGCCTCCTCTCCGGTAGGTCGGGCCTCCTCTCCGGTAGGCGGGCCTCCTCTCCGGTAGGTCGGGCCTCCTCTCCGGTAGGGTCGGGCCTCCTCTCCGGTAGGTCGTTCCTCCTCTCCGGTAGGTTCGGGCCTCCTCTCCGGTCTGGCATCGGCAACTGGGTCATGTCCAGAGATCGGTTCGGACGCCGCCTCGACTTCGCTTGGACCCACACTGGGTCGGGCCCGGTGGTCCGCTGGGGCCCGGTGGTCCTGTCGGTCGGGGCTGCAGCTCAGTGAGGCAGCTTTACGAGGACGAGGTTCCGGGTGACATGTGTGTCGGTCCTGGGGGCGCAGCATAGTCAGAGCTGCAGGAACGTTAAAGGAAATATGACGAGAGCATTTAGATACGGTGCTGTACTTACAGGTACAAAAACAGATGTAAAGGGGTAGAGCGGACATCCCATGTATCGGATAGGGAAGGTTTAGAAGGTGAGCGACCAAACGCGGGGACATGGAACTCACTTACATTGAGCATGTTGGTCGACATGGTCGATGTGACCGAAGCGCTTCTTTCCTTGCTGTATGGACCCAATGACTCCATGTCCTTTGTCCAGACCGTAGTGAAGACTTCGGGCACATTGGACTTCATCCGTCGGGGAACTGAGTGCAAAGGTCGGGACCTGATATTACAGATGGACCTGAACGTTGGTGGTGCCGTCATTGAATATTGTCACTTTGTCCAGCTTGCTGTAGGACACATACCGGGAAGGTGCAGAGATAAGTTCCGGGCACATGGCCAGCACGGGGGCACTGACGTTGGCCGGGCCCGGACTTTGTTCCCCGGAATGCAGGAGGCTGAGGATCTTAGAAAGGCGTAGAGCTGATCTTATAGAGGTGTATATTATCATGAGGTGAACAGATAAGGTGAATGCACAGACATGTTCTCCAGCGTAGGGGAATCAACTACCGGAAGACATTGCGTTAAGGTGAGAGGGGAAACTATTTTATATGTGTTTGAGGGGCAACATATTCACACAGAGGTTGGCGGGTTTGTGCTGAATTAAATGGCAGAGGAGGGTGCAATTACAGTGTTTTAAAAGACATTTGGAAATTGGGCCGTGTGTAGTATGTTTAATACAAGAGTTTGAAGAAGACTCCACACAGTATCCCCAGAGCCGGATTTAGATGAAGAGAGGCCAAGGCTATTCCAGTTGTGAGGCCCCGCCCAATCCCCAGCCCCACGACTAGAGGAAGATGGAAGAGTGTTTAAATAATTGATTAAAGCAAGGATGATGACGTCTCCAGGAGGGGGGGGGAGGGGGGAGGAGGGGGAGGGGGAGGGGGGGAGGGGGAGGGGGGGGGGGGGGGGAGGGGGGGGGGAGGGAGAGGGGGGGGGGGGGGAGGGGGGGGGGGGGAGGGGGGAGGGAGGGGGAGGGGGGGAGGGGAGGGGGGGGGTTGCGGATTTCTGGAGCGCTAGCATGGGTGTTGTGGGCTGAAGGGACTGGTTTCCGGAGGGTAGTATGGACATGTGGACTAAATGGATTCTTGGACTTGCAGTTCAGTGAGTCATGGCTGGTGGGCTGCCAGTTCACTAAGTCATGGCTGGTGGGCTAGCACTTCAGTCACTACAGCTGTTGGGCTGGCAATCCACTTACTCATGGCTGGTGGGCTGGCTGTCCAGTCACTCACGGCTGGTGTGGTGGGTTCACTCAGTCACCCCTCCTCCCTTAATCCCCCACACTGAACCTTTCCATTCCCCTCCCCCCTCAACCTCCCACCAAGCACTCTTAGTGGCTCTCCGCCAGCGCAGCCTTTCCTGCCTATTAGGTTCCCATTGGGAGGAAGAACACGCAGGCATGGCAAGTGGAAAAAGGAATGTATAAAGTTTAGAAATGTGAATGACTCTTAAAATATACCAACAAAAGATAAAACAAAAAATATAACAACTAAATGAAAAGATGTATATAACACAGCAAAGAGTAGCCGGAAGCCAGAGGATGGGAAACTTTCATAGGGCAACAGAAGGAAACAAACGGGCAATACGAGCTGAAAAGATGAAGTGCGAAGGGAAGCTGGCCAGGAATATAAAGAAGGTCAGTAAAAGCTCTCTTTTTAGGTATGTTAAGGGAAAAAAAATAGCAAAGTCAAATGTGGGTCCCTGGAAAGCAGACACGGGTGAAATATTGGGGGAACAAGGAAATGGCACAAAAGAGTTGAACAGGTGCTTCGGATATGTCTTCACTAAGGAAATGTAAAGTAAAGTAAAGTAAAGTAAACTTTATTGTCAATTCAAATAATGCAACAAGTAGTTACACAGAGGATTGAAATTGCGTTTCCCATACTCCAAATGTGCAAGTAATATTTATAACACAGACAGACAATTACCAGTAAAGTAGACAATGGACATATACATTATATAAAAATATGTGCCAGAGTGTAGTAAAATTTTGAGGTATGTTTTAAGGTGCAATAATAAAAGGTTTGCAATATAGAAAAGTGCAAATGCA